>NW_010524741.1:16444-17814 GCF_000687285.1 Phaethon lepturus | reverse complement strand
CAGCCCTGCGGGGGACATTTTTCCCTAATCCCAAAATACAAATGGGGCTGCGTCCGCCCACCCTTTGCACCAATGCCCGCGGCGGGATACTGACCCGCCTTCCCCTGCGCCGGGCCGGTTTCCGTTCTCGCTTGTTTCCAGGGCGTGATGGAGGGGAGCTGCCGGGGGCTGCTGCCCACTATCCCGTCTGGCACCCAAGACCGGGGCCAGCCCTGCCTGGGGACAGCAACCCTCTGCATCCACCAGCTGGGCACCGACTGGAAGGGAAGCAATAATAAAGAGCCTGTGTATATGCAGTCCTGTGACACTTTGGTAACTTACACATTCTGAATACACCTGCCATGCTATTGTCCCTGGTCAGTCTGGAATTGAGGCTTGGGAAGTTCCCCTTTTGCACACCCAGGCTGAAGGAGGCTGTTTGGGATTGAACCTCAGCATCCTAGAAGTGCTCAAGTGGTTCTCTCTCAAGGTCAAATATAAAGTGGCAGATGCACTGGACTCAAGCACGTAGGTCTTCAGCCTTCACACAGTAAGTGACCAAAATGTTCATACATTTGGTCTCAGATTCCAGCTTAGCTTCAAAACTAAGTCTTGAATGGTGCCTGCCACATCTGTTATTCAACTTTATCTTCTCTATTAGAGGCACCCTAGGCTTTTTTCAGACAAGTAATTTCTCAGTCGGCGGTTGGGCTCCTGACTGGAAGACTGTCTGTCCTAGTCTGAACCCCTAGCCTGAGCATCATGGTCAATGGCACACTGGGCAGAGACCTTCATCTTCCATCCAGAGGCACCATGCAAATGGGATTTGCCAGACTGCTTGAAATACAGCAATGCCTTGGGTGGAGGAGGTATAGCTCTGCTTCACACTGAAGACTTCAAAGCAATCGGTACAATTGTTTTCACCTTGTAGTTGGTGGTCTCCTTAGGGTCCAGGAATGATTTCTGAAGGGCTCAAGCGGGACCCACTGTGGGAGGAAAGCAAGATAATTGTTGGGTTTTGTAAATTTACACTAAAGACAGGATGAGAAAAATGTGGTGCTCTATATAAATCAAATTGCATGATACATGAGCTGTGTGTCATCAACACACTTGAGAGAGATCTGTCGGGACGTTCTAGTGAAGCAAGCAGGACTTCTGCTTCTCTTATCTAATGGACTATACTGCTTGTGTTACCTGCTGTAATGTGGGCGCTAGCCCTTTGGGAGGCCACTTACGCTGCAGGCTCTTTCTCCTAGAAACATGGAGAAAATAACACCTGAAATTAACCCCCAAACTTCGTTTATATTTACCATCACACAAAAGTCGTGCTGTCGCTATGCTTTATTTACTGCGAGCCGGCAGGCTGACAGTCTGCAGGGCTTGTACGGCAG
>NW_010524741.1:1514-16413 GCF_000687285.1 Phaethon lepturus | reverse complement strand
GGGGGAGGGGGCAGCGGGTGGCAGAGCTGGTGGCCGGGAGCCGAAGGACAGGAGCTGCTTTACATGGAGGCAGTGGTGTGACCCTGGTCATGGGACTGCTATGCCATTCGCTGTAAGGGGGTAATAGCATGCAGCCAGCCCGGACTATTGTAACATTCAATTAGTGCTTACACAGTGCCTTGAATAACTCACATGAAAAGCTGACTTATTATTATTGTTATTATTAAGCTAACAGTATATTCTCCACGGAGCTCATGAAGAGGAGGTGACGCACAAACAGCACATACAGTAGCAACTGCATGTGAACAGTGCCCCAGGAGTTATAGAGAAAAAAATTACCTTAATAATGGTTCCTCTGCTGTGGTGGGGTTTTCCTCCCTTTAATTATAGTTGCTGTTTTCATTTGAAATTGATTAAGTGTTTTAGTATGGCAAACAGAACTGGTCTTTTTAGAATGAACACTCAAGACCGCCAGCCCCAGCTAGGAGCGAGACATTTATATTTCTTCTTGAAGGACTGAGAATTTCTTTTTTCGCAAATGGGAAGAAATGGGCCAGCTTTGGTGCTCTCCCTAACACCTCACAATTTTTCCATGCCAAGGAGAGGCAGATGCCTGCACCGTGGGACTGCCTGGAGAGCGGAAGACCTCACCAGAGGGCTACACTGAGGAGAATCCACCGTCCTGTTTTTAATTACCTGCATTAGGTGGAAGAAGCAAGAAGAACTGGCAAGTGTTGCTATCTGTGGAAGGTACTTCCACAGATCTGCAGTCTCTAGTCCAGAGGGTGAGGTACATACAACTTCTGCAGTGGAGGAGGGAGTATGTAACTTTTAAGAGCTATAACACTATATGATGTATTGAGAGTTAAATTAAAGACTTCCTGCATCTATCACTCTCAGCAACTTTTCGTTATTTCTCTCCTGTTTTCATACATATGGGCCACAACAGCTTCCAGCAGTGCTGCTCAGAAGTAGCCATTGCACAATTTTGGTAGTGTCATAATTACATCGTTTTTCTACCACTTTCACTATGAATTGATACTGTCAAGGCATTACAAACTCTTACGCAATCCCATTTTACGATCATAGAGGTGCTTCTGTTGGGAAGGTTGGTGCTTTTGCAATTTCTGCTTTAACACTTCTGCTGCCCTCTGGTGTTTTGGACATCCTGAATGAGGAATCACCTTGGAGAAACATCCATGGTCAGGACAGGTATAATTACGGAGCGGGCTTGTACATAACGAGGGTAGAAAAGCAAGGAAAGTGGAGAGGTACCTTCCGAAGTGTCTCTGTGAGGGTGATCCTTTGATTTTTCTAGGAAGAGGAAGAAACTGGGAGCACACAACTGCGAAGTTTTTTCACTTGCAGCAGTCCTGTGCTCCCTCCCTAAGGCTGGCATGGCCTACGGATGGGAACATGCATGAAGACTGCTGCCTTCCAGAACTCGCCTTGCAGATATTTCCAGCAATTCAATCTTTAGTCATTTCACTCAGCATTTTCTATCAGTTTCAAAACTAACTAACAACAATAGCAAGTTTCTTCGCTTGGTGAAAAAAAAAAACAAAACAAAAACCGAGAAATGGAAGCATTCCTTTCAACCCATTTCACCCTCCACAGCTGAAGTCAGCCCGGTTTGCTATGGTAGGTTTGCTGGGGCATTACTTGCAGTATAGCTGTAGCTTATTTTTCTTCCCAGAAAGCACCAGTGTGATTATTTTGAAAATCAGACTTGTTGGGCTATTTTCAGCATTCCATCATTTACACAATTTAATTGAGTAAAACCTTGCTGAAGTCAATAGAGTTGTTCCTGGTCACACCAATTCTGACTCTGGCCTAGAAAAAAAGTAAAATGGAAGGTGTCATTCCAAAAAGTATAGTGACATTTAAAGTAAA
Organism: Phaethon lepturus; assembly: GCF_000687285.1. Lineage (NCBI taxonomy): Eukaryota > Metazoa > Chordata > Aves > Phaethontiformes > Phaethontidae > Phaethon > Phaethon lepturus. Next base: position 14,520 of record NW_010524741.1, on the reverse strand, counting down.
GAAGGTGAGATAATCAACTAAAATACTCGTAGTCTTATTTTAGAGACAAAAGCACTATCTTGAAAAAAATGGTGCATGACTATTTCTAATAAGACTTCAAAGTGTCTTTGAATTTGAAAAAATCCAGGCTGCAACTGCAATTTTGGCACAAATACTTTAAAGCTAGCATATCCTTACTGAGGCACCACAGTGGTATCCAGAAATATATTTCAGACCACTGGAATGTCTTTGGTCATAATATTACATCAGAGTTACATGATTATGATCACAACAATGATCTTTTGTCATTAATGTTTATGACATTTCATAATTAATGAGGCAATGACATTTCACTGACATAATACATTGAGCTTGTCTTGCAGAATAAAAGTATGTAGAGCTTCTCTTCAGCATTTGTCCTTATCTAGGGCTATGAAATAGCTTTTTAAAGGGGCAACACCAGGTATGTTAGGGTTCTTTCCTACATATAATGTGTTACAAAGTCTTCCATTAATGCCAAGGCTCTGTTTTGTTTGTGTTAAGGGAAGTACAAACACAGAACAAACAAGGTGGTCTATGCCCTTGAGAGCATCTTTCTTTTATTGTAATCATTTCCATTCCGTGTTTGTCACTCCAGTAGTGCTCCACTGTGTTGGGGCATGTGAACCTGACTGACAACTGGCAAGAAACGCATGAAAAGATTATGTAAAAAGAGAAGTGGGACAGGTTATTTCCATCACCCAGGATAAATAAAATGCAGAACTAAACAATCACTGCTCGGTAGTGGCTTTTGAATCAGCATTTTTTCCCAGTTGTTTTAGGCTTAGTGACCAAAGGTGATAACTGTAGTAAAAGTGAATACAGATCTGTGGTCTAACCATGCACGTTTGAATTTAGCTGAAAGTTATTTTATGGAATAGACTTCAGAGAGTGTGAGCACTGCTGATTTTAACGGAAGCTACAATTTCTCAACATCTCTTAAAACATCCATCCGCAAGGTATCCTGCAAGGGAAAATACATATTCTACCAAAGGCTTTGACTAAAGACTCCAAGAGCCTCTGAGTACATCTGTGTTAAGCTACTGTTGCTATTAGCATCGGGATTAGCCAGGTAGGCACCTTCCTGGGGCAGGACCACATAGCGTTCAGAGCAATACTTGCAAACGGCACTTTCCTACCAAGAGCAGATGATCTTCATAGACAAAATGGACAACAGGTAAGGAAAAGATGTAATTTTGCCCTACTTTACTACTGGGAGGACAAAACGATTACAAGATGAACTTGCCCATGGTGATGTAGCATAGTCTGTGGCAGAGCTGTGAAATGCATTTCTGCGTCCCGAGCCCGGGCAAAGTTCTTTAACTGCAACGCCATGCTTCACACTGCAATTAAGTGATTAATGCTAGTCTTACCGCTGGTATAAATAAAGCTACGTACATACTGGGTTCAGTACAGTATATACAATAGACAGCTCTTATACATGATTTTTCACATCGGGATGGACTTTCTGTAAGATTATCACTTGTAGTTTAATGTTATCCCCCCAATTCCAGCCGGACTGTGGACAGAGACAGGTCAAACAGGGTCAGCTCGCTTTCTGGTACTCCCAGGGCTTTGCGGCTGCTTGCCAGCACTTTCTGTTGACAGTGTGTATTACCTCTCACTGCTCGCTGAAACATCCTACACGCTGTAGTAGCTCATGTGTTGTTGTGTTGCTTGGGGTCTTTTAGGCCATACCTGACAGGGAAGTTTAGCAATGTGAGATCAGTCAGAAGCTGCCAGCCCTAAAGCAAAAAAACCCACCAGTTAGTAGATTTCAGATACAAGAGCAGTGGTGGGAGGAAGGGACGCTGACGATCTGTTTGACAGGGAGCTTCGTTCCTGTGAAATTATCCTTCCCCTTCTCTGGCCCAGCATCCTCCCTGCTCACTGCTAAACCCCCCGCCATATACACGGCTGTAACTTGAAGCTATCGGTGCTCCCAGGGCTCCAGACAGAGCTGGAGGCTGAGAAGGAGGCACCGGGTCCAAGGCTGAAGAGGCTACGGACAAGGTGAGCTGGAAACAGCAGGCAGCAGCAGGGAAGTACTGCTGGAAGCCCCTTGCGATGGTGAGGGAGGGGAAACCCACTGACACAGCTGCAGAAAGGCTGGTGGCATGAAAAAGCCTTGCTGGGGCAGGGGTGAGCAGCCGAGGCTGCCCTGCGTGGGTCCTGAGCTGTCAAACAGGAGTTGGGAGGCTCGGTCACCCCATTGTCCATGTCTAGTGGCTTCACAGCCCCAGGCCACCCCCAGCCTGAGGCAGGGCTCTTGGTGGGAGCTCCACATTCAAGCTCTGAATAAGCCAAAACTTGAGGCCAAACTCTCTTGTGCCGCTTTTCCCTTGCCTTGCCTGGGATCTTTTCTCTTTGGGATCCCTACAGAAAAGGTGGGGGCAATTCTGCAAGCCTGATGGAAGTGGTGAGAAACGGTCTCGCATTCAACAAGTTTGGGAACTGTCTCACGGACAGGCCAGAAAACTGAAGGCTGTTGCCTTTGGCTTTACAGCTGCTGGGGTTGCCACGAGAGGTTCCCACCTGGGCGAGACCTGCTAGTTATTCTCCAGCCGGTGCAGATGCCCTCATTGGGGACTGGATGTCTGCCCCCGTGCTGGGCCAGAGGGACCATCTGGGAGGGCAGGAAAGTAGTTCAGCCTTGTTCCTTTTGGCCTGACCTTCACCAGCATCCTATTGCTTTTTACAGCAGTGCCATGGGATGCGGAGGTGCCCCGGCGGCGCAGCTGTGGGAGACGTGGACACGTGCCCAACAGGAAGTAGCCTGAGACAATGGAATCCATTGCACACGTATGCTCTTTGTTGATTGCTGTACTGGAAACAGTGACCCAAATGTGGCAGTTTTGATGTCCCCTCGCTCCAGCCTCCTCTCCCCTCCCCTCACTTGTGAGTCATTCATGCAAAGAGCTACACATCCTTCCCCAGGGACAAAACGAATATGGGCTCCCCTCACCTTTACTCTATATTAACACAGGAGCGCCTGAGATCCACCATGCTCTCGCTGCAGCTTGAAGCGGAAAGGCTATCGCTTTCCTGGTGTCCCAGGTAATTGCTTAATCTGCTTGTGCCTGCCTGTACCTCTGCCAAGGGGGTATGCGCTGGCTCTTTTGAAGAGGGTATTAACGGCATCTGTCTAGTGCATACCGAAAAATCAGGAGCTTCTCCCCTCCCCCTTCCCCTTCTCTACTTTGCTCTCTCTGAAAGAAAACAGAAACAAAATAAAAGTCGCATTGGCAGCGCAGCGCCGGTGGTACAGTTATTCCACAGGGAAAACCTGATATATCCACCTATTGTCTGAGCCACTACTAAGAGACCTTAGTGAATGAGCAAGTTACGAAAACAGGTATCCTTCCTTAGAGATTAATGCGATATTTGCGTCTGATATTTCCTGCCATACAGCACAGATTGTTTGTGCTGATGGACAAGTGAGAAATATGGCTTTCCAGAGGGGGGAAGGACTGTTGCAACACACCTTTATTGTCCTCCTCTGGAACAGCATATTAAATTCGTTCTCCATCCATCCCTGTAAATACATTTCCTATAATTGCTACTATGTCAGATGCACTGTAATCCGTCCCCTCCTACGTCAGCTGCATTGTTGTAACCCCCCTCCGATGTCAGGAACGCTGTAATCCTCCTCTTACGTTAACATAGGAGCTGCATCTCTGACATTTTCAATTGCATTCACCCAAAGTCAGACCGAACAGGGACAGAGAACAAAACACCAATTTCTAGACCATGAATGTAATGAGTTCTCCGGCATTTTGAGTGTGCACGTGGGTGTTTGAAAGTAAGGTCAAATGCATTTTGCACGTTCGGGAGCTGGCTTTCTCCAGTCACGGAGCAGACAAAGATTACTATTGGTGCCAAACATGAGAAGCTCAGCAGAATTTTTGCATGGCATTGAATCATTCATCATACATTCTTACACACTGGTTCTGCACGTAGGCTGTGATGAAGGGGAAGACAATAAATAACGTTTCAGAGAGCAAAGGGTTAGAAAAAATCTTGCTTCATAAGCCCCAACTGATGAAATGACTCTAAGGAAGGAGTGGGGGAGGTGGGTTGGCTCACGGGACACCAAGACAACCTATTTTCAAATACGTATGCGCATGTTACGCTTCTGTCTCAGGGGCTGAGCAAGAGCCTATGAACAATAACACACACAAGGCAGCTTTCTTATGTGTAATTCTTGGCACAAGCCAACCCCAAGTTTCCAGGGAAGCAGAGTATGGGGCATATGGCATCTAAATATATGCAGTCATGGATGACAAGAAACATGGAAGAACTATGTGGATGGAGTTGTTTGTTAACATCCTGAAAATATCTTTCATGAGACAGATAGATACTGACAAGACAACTCAAAACCAGATGGTTCCTCAGTGATTGTTTCAAAGAGCTTTAACTTCAGGGTGGAGTAAGCAGTTTGTGCTGTTGGAAAAGATTGATTGGGACTCCTCAAATAGGAAACCAGATGTTCATACTTCAGTTAGAACTACCCCTCTCATTATGCAGCTGATACAACCAGAGAGCACACAGCTTTGTCCTCATATTCAACAGGATGTGTTATCTTCATAAAGTCTTCATGTTGCACGTTCTAGATCAGTTTTGTGTTGGCTCAAACTGTGTTTTCTGTTGACAGACATTTACCTCTTAGAAGATCAGTGATAGAGCTTTTATTTCCCTGATCAATTTACGCTTTTCTGTTTGGAAGATGATTCCCCAGTCTGGTAGCACATACCTGGAAAAAACCCTTACAATTAGGTTTGCAACTACTGATCTTGATGGTTAAGACGGATAGACTGGTGTCTTGGTTTAGAGAGATGCATTTTTAGAAGGTAATTTGGGATCAGGTGTCCTTGGAATCTATTTTCCTTATTGGCATTTTATTTTTTTGACACCACTGAGATTATGTGAGTATAGCACGATCATATTCTATAGGTATTTCTTTTAAAGAATAACATTGCTAGATGCATAAAACGTAGAGGGTCAGATTAGGAAGTTACACAGCAATTCCCACTGCAAGCAAGGGTGAGAAAGTCAGGAGCTGAATTAATCTGAAACTTCTGGTCACCTAGATGCCTGCATAGGAGCTGAGCTCTGTGACAAAGATTCTTCCAGCCAGAATGATCCTACTTTGGTAAGCCACTCATGTCAGCAAGGCTTTTAAAGCTGAAAGCATCTAAATTCTGTCATTCATAATGGAAGGAGGAAGAGTGTGATGAAGGAAAAAAAAAGGGTATTGATTTGCATTGGGTTCCAGTGCAAAACCCCTTCTGGCAGGTCTTTGTGTGGGTGTGTGTGTGCACTACCTGTAGTTGCATATGGCGCATCCCGTCAGGGGTAATGATCCGGGATTGACAGAACTGGCAGTAATAGTCTGGAAGGCCTCCAGGGGCATCTTCTTGCTTCACTGTGTGTCAATAAAAACCAACCTGAGAGCCAACCCTTTCTGTAGACTCATTTGTTAATGACAATAAGAGACACTAGATAAGAAAGTCAATATATTTTCTAGTTCACTCCTTTGACAGCATGAAATTATACTGGTTGCTTGTAATATTAAATGCAGTCTAACCTGGGATTCAAGGCTTTAACATACTAACGATATTGGTAAATATTTTCCACAGTCGAAAAGTAAATTTCTCACCTTTGAAGTCAAAGTGATCAGCCATAAAGGGATATCTGCCTTCTCTGTTAGTGCTAGAGCGTTCTTCTCTTGATGCTTTTTGGAAAGCAGAATAAGCTGCCTTACAGAATGCGCACTGAAATGGATAAGCACAAGTTTGCAGTGTAGCATGAACAAAGTAAAGGACGGAGCAACACTCACCACTACTAGAAGGATCGGGCTGTGGTGAGAACATGTATTACCGCATCTTCACAAGATGGAAAGGTACAGCAGTCTCCTCTGGTTTCAGGATGTCCCATTTTTTTGCTGTTTTTCATAAACAGGAGGCTTGTTAAATAACACAGCAGCCACGTGTGTGTTTAGAGAGAATGTACTCATGCAACAACCTTTATGAAAAGGAAATATTGGTTTGGGAATCAGGGGTTAGAAAAAAATGCCAAGGCCAAACCCACAGAAAGCGCAATGAGTATTAAAGGCATGAACGGCAGTACAGTTCACTGTGCGATCCAGTGCTGCTCACGGAAGCCATTCACTAAGGAATTTCCAGTGATAACGAATCCCAAGAATATGTGTCTAGCTTCACAAACAGACAGACAATTTCTCTTGAACACGTTGTTAATGGCAAACGGTTTGCCCGCATTAGAAGAGAGCAGAGTGGGGATATGTGGCTGACCACCCCTTAAGAGCCTAGGACTTGGGGTCTCTGACTGCTCACTGAATTTGAGGACAACCTGGAAATGCCTGAAGGTGAACTGAAGGAGGATATCACTGGACCCTGGGTGGTGGAAACATAGTGATAGGAGATAGCAGTACTGGACTGGTACTACAGACTGGAGGATGTCACAGCCTCCTGAGCAAAAAGGAATTTGCATAAATTTGCTGCCTGTTATCGGAGAGATGGCTAGTGAGGAGTGGTGCTATTTGTAGTGATGAAGGGGCACCTTTTCCCAAAAAATGAGTCAAGGATCCACAAGACCTCGTTGGTCCTACAACGGGCTACTCCCGCTGGAAGCAGCACCCTGTATCACCAGCAGCTCTCTTCACCCAGGGCTTCGCTCTCAGGCCTGCCACGTGTCAATAACTTGTGTGTGCAGGCACACGGCTGCGGCTGAGGGAGGGATCCCCTCCACATCACCTTGCTGCTGGACATGAAGGCAATGCACCCAGCGCCCGGCATTACCCACCCCTCGGAGACTGACACAGCTCCGGACGGAGGGTGAGCTATGAGGAGACAGGTGCAGGCGCCCCGTCTACGGAGTATTTCCACGTTTTGTCAGTTCAGATTTCTATTTGGAACGAACACTCAGAGGATATGTCCTTGCCAACTTCACTGGTGTATCATCATGTCCTGACACAGAGGGACCAGCAGTTCTGCACTGCCCCAGCATATGTCACTGGAAAGGACAGGAAAACTTTGCAGAAATATCACTCACATAGGCTGCTGGTCTTTACAGTCTCATCGGTGTATCGTTTTACGTAAAAGCCATGAGTGGACACAGTAAAAACACACAGCAAGTGATAAAGCAGTCATCCTAATAAACCTAAGGTAAAACAGGCTGGGTCCCAGCCTGGAGTAATGGCGGCAACTTTTTGTCACTGGAGTAGCATGAGAAAGCTGGAGATCCGTGCTGGATATGCAGCAAGGAATACACTGGAGCAGAAAGCAGCCGAGCCCTCCTGGCAGGGGGAAGACACAGCCAGGCCGTGAGCCTGTGGGTCCCAGCCATCCTGCCGCCAGACTGGAAAGACCAAGGAGGGACAGGCTCAGGCACGCAAGGATGCTTTGCTGCTCTGCTTCCCGAGCACTGGTCTGCCCTGCTCAGCACCTGGCTTACCCGGCTCCGATCACAGCCTGTCCCGGCAGCAGTGCCTGGTGCTCGGCGTGCTGGCGATTAGTTATCTTCCCCTGGCCTGTATCTCTCCCAGCCCATCCTTGTTACCTGTCCGGGTAGGAAGCTACACATGTGCATCACCCCGACCCCACGGGCAGAGGGGAGGCACATGTTCCCCAGCCAGGAACACCCCAGGCCCCTTTTGGCAGCCACAACTTAGAGCAAGTACAATGAGATCCTACCTGTGTTTCTGTAACCTACGACAGTCCCCAAGAAAGATGGGAGGACATCCTATGTTTGTTTTTCAGAGAGGTTCCTTTGTTCTTGCCCCATCTGGGAGCTGAGCTAGCAGGAGAGCAAGGAGATCAAGTGCTCACGCAAGCAGCGAAGAGTAAGCCATCTGCACCGGCATATCTTGTTTGGATAGGCCCTTCGCAGCCATAGCTGGTCCACTGGCCACGAGTTTTGCTGTAATCGCTGCACTGCTGTGGTACCAGTGTAAGGGATGCCGCACCCCATCAACTCCTGCATCTGCCTCATCAGTGCTGGCCCATGGTGGGCAGTGCGGCTTAAGGCATCCTTGCCTTAGTGAGAGGACATTTCCCCCTGCTCCTAGTTTGCTCCAACAGTGCATTCCTACCCACAACATGGATGCTTTCTTGGGATGGCAGACCCCCCAACAAAGGAAGAAAGAAGGAGAAAAAAGCTTTAAAAAGCTTTAAAAGAAAGAAAACCATCAGTGACCCCTGCTGGACACAGACACCGACACCTGTATCTCTCCCAGCCTGTCCTTCTTACCTGTCCGGGTAGGAAGCTACACATGTGCATCGCCCCGACCCCAGAGGCAGGGAGATGTCCTCTTGGGCTTCCCGCTCACTCAGCCATCAGTGGTACATGAGGCTGGCTGAAGTCCTTGGCGGGGCATTAGCAACAGTTAAACTAGGATGAAAAAAAAAAGTGGAAGAAAGCAAAAATTGCAACATTTCCCCCTCTTTCTGTGTATGTTTTAGTGTGTTATGGAAGCTTGCATTTTCCCCTCTGCCTCAATTGCAAATTGCCCCTTGTTGCAAGCTTTTCCCCTTTATCGCCTTTCTCTATCCAGCTTCTCCTCCCCATCTGTAAAGTGTGTAATGGATCTGGCCCTCCTGGCAGGAACAGAGTGTCTGCACAGGGAGAAGCGTGAGCACGTGTAACGCACCAGCACGTGCTGCTGGCACAGCCCCTTGTCAGGGAGGTGAGCAGAAAGGCTCTGCGGCTGCTCAGGTTTGCTCCGCACAGCAGTCCTGCAGGCAAACTACAACAAAATTGCCTTCTGCCATTTGCCAGCAAGCATGCTCTGCCCAGCAGCAGGGACCTGCTCCGAAGCAGCACTTTCCTAGCAGCCTTGACCCTTGCTGCCTGCTGCCTCTGTGGTCTCCATTCAGCCCTTGCCAAGCCCAAGCGCGGGAAGCTCTATATACCTTGCCAGCTCCTTCTCCCAGGAGAAGTCCTGGTCCCTTGCCCTCTGCTGCTGGATCTCCTGACAGTGGAAGTCTTTGTGTAGGCATACAGGGGTGCACGCCTGAGCTGGGAGGGACCCCATGCTCTCCTTCCCACTTTTTAAAGCCAGCTCTGGTTGTCCAGGCAGGAGCAAGCCAGGCTGGCCGTGTGTCCCATCCTCCATCCTTCCTGGTCCCCGGGGCACTCTAAGGGGAAGGGTTGCTCCCGGGGTTTCCAAATAGCTCAGCTCTCCCAGCGGCTCCCCGGCCAATGCAGTTGGTTATCCTTGAAAGCTCTTGCAGCTGTCGAGTCTTGCATTTGCTCTGGAGCCAGAATAATTGGTGTGCTCCAGGTCCAAAATAGTTTAAGGCAACTGCATCCTGTTCACCTAAAAGTCACTCTGCAGGTTCTTGCAGATGGCCCCCAGCAGCCAGCTAGTGTTTATGTGTGCTGTTTAACAGCTGTATTTTGGAAAAGAAGGGACTCCTGTAACATGTACAGTCGTCTCAACTGCCTTGGAAAAAAAACAGCACGCTGTCTGTCCTGGCTTGACTGAAAATGCCCTCAGCCAGTGCTAACCATGCCAAAACCATAATTACCTCGTCTTCCTTGTTCTTCTGGGATAACCGAGAGCTGTTTTTTATAGGCGATAATAGCAGTGCTGCTTCTTTCACTAACAAGCTCGTGTGAGCTGCTTCTGACGTCTCCATTTCTCGACTCCATAAGCGCAAGCGAGAGAAATTCCCTACCTGCTCCATAACTGCGTGCTAACAGCTGGGCACAGAGGTGGTATATTCTGCCTGCTTTGAGGCTGTTGGGCTTTTGGCTACAGCATCACCTGGTCCTCAAAGGTCATGGAAGAAGGTGCATACCACCGCCAGAATAGAGATTGTGGTGGTGTGGTCTTCAGTTTCGAAAGCTGCAGCGCCTTTCTGCGTAAGCAACCCCATGCAGCCAGTAGATGAGTGCATCCTCATTATTCACCCTGTGAAAAATATGAAGTGTCTGCAAAATTTGGCTGAGTGCGTACAAAGGATTTGGACAAGATCCGATAGCGCTCTGGGTACCCCCATGGAGTGGATGTGGTGAGTCTGGCAGGGTTGACTGCCCACCCGCTAGGTTAGATTTTCTGCTCAGTGACCAGCATTAAAGTTTTGACTTTAATTAATCTGCGCACAAGAAGAAAAGAAAAAAAAAGGAAGCCTTTGCATCATGGGCACTTCTCTCTAACTGCTGTGATCCAGCATTCACCTTCCTCCTCTCCCAGCTCCTGGGGAAAGAGCCTTTATATCAGTCATGTCAGCACAGAGATGTGTTTGCCAACTCAGTAAACAACAGCAGTGACATATGAAGCTGCAGACAGGCTGAACTTCTGTTTTAACAACTAGAGAGTTTGAACAAATACAGGTAAAGAAAAGTACAACCCCTCTGCTTCCACCATCACCCCCAACATCAAAGGCCCTGCTGACTCAAGAGACCGACACAGATGTCTGTGGGCAGGAACACCCTTTTTGCCTCTACACCATGAAGGAGTAAGTCATGAAGGAGACTGATTCATGAAGAAGACTTCCTTGACACACCGTCTTTGCAGCAGAAACAAGCCCCTTAGTTTGTGTGGAGTCCCAACGCAATAAATGAGCCACAGATAGTCACTTAGGAGTAACCTGCATTAATAAGTGAAGAAGGGCACGTAGCCCCGCTTGTCCACGCTGCTCAGCTGCTAGCTCACTCTGTGGGTCTGTTTTGGACTGCTCCAGCTAGCTCTCTCCAACACAAGTCTGCTTGGAAGGGGCCTAATCCTGCACAGTAGAAAAATGAGTGAGCAAGTGCTGCATGGGGTCAGCCTCTGGCTCTTTTTCTGACCGGTAGGATGTGAGTGCCAGGGAGGCTTACGTGCTTTCACCAGCTGAAATCAGGGAGCAACTCCCCAGTTTTCAGGATCTGGCCCCTAGGATCTGATGCACAGCCCAGAGCACACCGATTCAGCAGGCCCTGGGCAAACAATGCTGAGTCCCCCCTCCATGCACACATGGCATTTTTAATATCTACATTGTGTTCAACAGTGAAAATGAATGCTTCCAGAATAATTGCTCTCAGGAAGAAGTAGCATTATAGTCAAGGCATCCTGCAGAAACACCATGAGTCAGCGCAGAGGTAATTCCAAGACAATCTTGCTGTTAGCTGGGGTCCAAGCAATGAAGAGTTTGCGCAGCTCTGAGAAAACAGATCCCGGTAGGGCTGTAATTTTGAGTCTATCATCCTTTATTTTCCCTTTTTTCTATGAAGATGAGCCTGCTCTGAACCCCAGGCCAGGCTTATTGCATTGCCTGTGTTCGCAGGGGTAGAAGTACTCTTTGGATGCATGACTTGCATCATTAGTCACAGACTTTGATCCTTCTGCTCCCATTTCCTCTGTGGCAAGAGCCCAATCTTTTCCTTTCTGACACCTCAGTCCTTTCACCACTGCACTGAACAAGCACTGCAACATTTTCAATAGCTTGTCAGGAATCTGGTGACCTGGCTGCAGATGGAAATGCCCAAAATATTCCACTACATAGATGTTAATAACATCCAAACATTGTTGAGCAATAAAATGCAGGGAGGCTAGTACAATACTCCTGGAGGACTGCAGAGCCCTGTCCGGGGGCAGGCACGTGAAATGGCCAGCTCTCTATGCTGTGCAAGCTTCGCTAATGGGTTGGACGTGCCAGGCAGATGGGCTGGGCACCAAGCCTCATGCATTTCATGTGTCTCTTGGATCAGAAACTCCCTGTGCCAGGGGTTTTGTCGCACGGGCAAAAAAGGTAAGCATGTCGTTGGCCTTTTGTAAATGCCACATTAACAGCTGGCATTTTCAGTGGCCAGAACTTCAAAAGCACAAGCGAAGGAATTGGATTTCTCTGGACATAGGGGCATGGTGGTGGAGATGCAACAGGGAAAGGATGAGAGGCAACAGAAGGGGGTTGAAAGAGGGAAATTCTCATTAGGTACTAGAAAAATTTCTTCGCCTGTGAGGGTGGTCGCACACTGGGCCAGGCTGACCAGAGATGCTGTGTAATCTGCAGCCTTGGAGATACTCAGAGCTCAGCTGGACAAGTCCCTGAGTTGCTTAATCTACGTTGGCCTTGCTTTGGGCAGGGGCTGGGACCAGATGTGATCTGAGGTGCTGCCTGATCTGCGCAAGTCAGTGGTTTTGTGACTCTGGGGCCAGTGCTGGCCAAACCACAGTGATTCAAGAAGACATCCTAAGGATCGAGACTGAGGTAAGTTCTCCTCTGCTTTATAACCATTAAATGAGAAGATGCAAAAATCATCTTGCTCACCTCAGAGACTGTGGGGAGCTACTCTGCATCAGGGATTGTATCTGCTATTGCTTGTCTCTAAGCTACAACTTCATTAAGGCAGGATTTCTCTTCTGGCTGATAGCTTATTCGCAAGAAATGTGGTTCCAATGAGCCGTGGAGCATGCAGTTCCTGTTCAACAGCTGACATTTCAGGAGGGAACACAAAGCCATTGGGACTCAGCAGCAGCATTTTGTGGTCAGGGCACAGAGCTGAGCTGTGGGAAACCCATCTGCCTCTTTCAGACTAAGCAGTGGAAACGGGATGTCCCACCACACAAGGAAGTCTCTTAACTCCTAGGCCATCCTCTGTTTGGCTCCTGGCTATTTAAAGAGCCTGTGAAAAGTGGAACAACTCCAGCAGGAGGGACTGACATGCCAACCCACTCCCAGAGAGCGCAGAGACGTGGTCAGGATGCTGCAGAAGAGGCTGGAGACTTGGGTTTCCCTCACGGGGTGAAGCAGTTGGCTCTGCATCGCCCACATCCTGTGCGAGAGTCCTCAGCCTGGGGACTGCCACCGGCACCCCCACGCGTCCTGCACTCTGTCCTGCCGCTTCTGCGGGGAGCGCCCGGAGCAGGAGGGCACCAGGCACTGGGGGGTGTTTGCGGAAGATCAGACGAGGGGCTCCATCCCCTTCAAAACTTACTGCTCGTTTTTGCTGCCAGAAGGACAATCCGAACAGTCCCCTCAGCAGG
>NW_010524741.1:0-1489 GCF_000687285.1 Phaethon lepturus | reverse complement strand
GAGCAGGGGCACAGCGATGCCCGACACACCTTAGCCAGAGAGCAAACAAGAGAGAGGGAGGTGAGCAGGATTTATGACTGTGACCCTTGAAGCTTTTGGCAGATCTTGCTCTATATAGTGGGTAGTTTGAATGCATTGCAACACCGTTAACAACCTTCTGCACTCAATAATGGAGGCGGGGGGGCTGTGCCTGTGCGTTTCAAAATAAAAATCAAGCATTAAACTGTTGAGAATTATAAAAAAAAAGGATGGAGAAGAAAAGCAATAATATGAGAACTGACCACCAGCATTTTCACAGGACCTGTCTGATCTTTCCCTTTGGGTCAGTATATTCGCCCAGCACATAAACAACATTGCTCACACAACTCATGAGGAAATCTGAGCAGCAGTGCAGGCTGCCTGGGTGGGGAGATATTTTTGTCCTAAGGCCCAAAAGAGGAACAAACAATATTGAGCAGAGAGCATAGGTGAAACGCAAGGCGAAGGCAGGCAGCTGCGGGCCAGCGTGGGGAAGGTGGGCACATCGCTCGGCGGGTGAAAGCAAGACCCCTCACAGTCAGAGGGAGCAGCCCGGAGAGATGGAAGTGGGAGGTGGGAGCAGGAGCCAGAGGTGGGGAGAGTGGAAGAAGAGATGAACCTATGGTGCATCCATGGGGAGAGGAAGAGTAGGAAGAAAGTTGAGCTGAGTTGTGGGCAGAGGCTGCTCAGCCCAGAGTTTTAAAAGTCAGGATGAAGAGCTTGACCAAACGTGGAAGGAAAGGGAGCAGGACGGCAGTGGAGGGAAGGGGCAGCCCCACAGGTAGGGAGGATGCCAGCACTGCTGTGCGTTGCGGGGGGACCTGCTGTGCCCAGGACAGGGTGAGAGCAGAACAAGGTGGGAGGAGAGGCAGCAGCACAGTGCTCCCATGGCAGTGGGAGACATTCTGACATCCCCAAGCAGTGCTGGGAGCTGTGGTGGTGGGAACAAACAGCCCTTTCGGGGACCTCCAAGTAAACAGGAAGGAGGAGATAAAGCTGCAGCTGGAGAGGCCACTTGGTTTTGAAGGAGATTTCTTCCGTCTTGGAAAGACCGAGGCATGCTTGCAGCTCAGCGGCCGGGCCTGAGGGACACACAGCCTACGGGTGGAGGGCAGAGCCCTGCTGGCCCCTCACAGGCAGGTCTGCACTGAGGTGCATCACGGTAGAGTGATGAAGAGTGTGGGTGCAGCCCCCCTCCCTAACAACAACTTCACTCCGTCCATCGTGTTGGCACCTTCTCCATGCTCAGGTCCCACTGTCTCAAGCCTCCCTGATCTCACCCCTGAGAAGGAAGAGCCCACCCAGCATTTTGAGATCAGCTCCACACATCCCAGCCACCTGAGGAGAAGGTTTCCCAGAAGTGGGCTCCACTGGGGAGCTGCTGCCCAGATGCAGTGGCTCAGCTTGGCTGAGTGGCTGCTGGCAGTGCTACTCACACCTCAGGCTGCCTCCCTCTGCATGTTCAACCCCT
>NW_010524740.1:0-31097 GCF_000687285.1 Phaethon lepturus | reverse complement strand
TAGAATAAAAATATAATATTATATATTATTCCCAAAGGAAAAAATGTATTCTTCAATACAACAAATAGAATTCTATTATTGCTCAGCTAAAACAGTGTGGGAAGGGACTTTTGATCATTATCATGGCAGAAAACTCTGCATTGCCATTGTGCACTGCTCATACTCTTCTCTTTGCAACAGAGCCAACCATGTTAGAAACACCTCCCCACACCCCTCCTGTTAATTCTTTTTGTCTGCTTGAAATTACAGACTAGGGCAAAGAAAGCCTATCAAGCTGGAATAGTTGGGGAGAAATCACTTTCCGGAACAATCACTGTGGTCCTAAGCTGCACGTGTTGCCCTTGTGCCTGAGACACCATAACTGATTATCTCCACCTTCTCCATCTGTCCCAGCTGCAAATTGTCTACAGCCAGAAGTAGCCCTGCTTCCACACTTGCTTGCTATAAAGCAAGCAAATACAGTTACCTGTCACATTGAAAGGAGGAAGAATCCCATAAAAATACAGAGATTTAAAGATGGCTTTAAGAGTTTTTTAGCACAGTCTGTAGGATCCACTTAACAGATAAGGTGTTAAATGGGCATTTCACATCTTCTGTGGCCTCTCTCAAATTTCTTCTCTTTTATCTGCTTTTAAAATAAGCTATTTAAAAGCTTACTTTCAAAGAATGAGAAAAAGACATCATCTCATTCAGCAAATCACACAGAGATGATGGAAAGAAAATGAAGTTCACTACAGGCTTAAGAAAATCCAAACCTCTCTTGTACTCTCTGATTTTCTTCTTGCTCAGCAAAGTATATTTAAACGTTGGATTAGTTGTTGACTTCCTTAATAACTGCCTTTAGAGAAAAGGTCATTTGCAATGACCTGAAGTAGGGACTGTGAACTTCTTATACTACAGGGCATTTTTTTTCCTGGTATGTAGACAATCAGCAATTGCTGTAACTGGTCACATGCTAAAGGAACATGAGGCAATAATATTGTTTTTTTCTTTTCCAGCAGCAGCTTGCTTCTTTCTCAAAGGACGTAGCTTGCTTTTTGTCTTCCTCCCTCCTATGATGAAATGGCTGTCTAGCAGAGTGGAAGCAGGAGATGTCCTTGCCTACTTCTACGTTAATTGCGGTCTATCACTACTTGAGATACAAAACTGCTGCAGAAACGCACAGCACAGAATGGAATAAAGCAGCTGAAGTTTCAACTTGAGGCAGGGTCTTAAACCTGCCACCAAACAGTTGGCAGGTTTGCACTGCAGTCTGCCCCGCGCAGCCCTTCCGCAGACTCAGCCAGCGAGAAGTTGTGACTCTACGGCAGCAGCTCGCTCGCAAACCACACGCTTCCGCTCAGTTCTGCTGACATCAAACAGCGATGCTGGTTCATGAACTCGAGATGACTCTGGATCACTTTAAATTAGAGAGCGTATTTTTTTGTTTGCTCTCCTTGGGCATTTTATTGGGCTTTTTTCAATTTTCTTTTACAAAGTGTAAAATGCCTAGAGAAGTTTTTTGAAGAGTACACTGCATTAACTGAACACAACATTTCAATGTCCTACAACATGCACTGTAATTATGAAACAGACTAATTTAAGTCTTAGAACAATGATTTCTGCATAAAGAAGGTTTAACGCCCACCAAGCAGAACATCAGTACTACCTGCAAGATAAGAGCAGACCAGACTCTTACATTGCTGCCCAGAAGCATAAGGAATCATCCCCCTATAGGAACATCATAGAGGGCTCATCCCTAACTTCCTAGGAATTGCTTATTTTGTCCAATATGGAAGAAGTTGCTCATGCTGCCTCTCACTTGGGGTTGAGTGCCATTTGCAATGTTTCACCTGTGAAAAACTGTGATGTGTCCAAGAAATGCCTGAGCACTGTAATAATGATAATAATTTAAAAAACTCCAACAAATTTCCCAGATCCAGGCAGATCTCTGCCCACCTAAGACCCAAGGACAATAACTATTTTCCCAATATGTAGGCCAAATCAAAAAGCCATTTGGAACAGATCTACATTCTGCCATGCTAGAGATTGCCCGAACACAGAATTTTCATCCATGAGTGAGTAATCTGCCCACTCGCATGTGAATCTCCAGCAACATCATTTACCATCACTTGAAAAATCTGCATGAATACTGTGTTTGCAAGCTCACAGCTCCATAATGCAAAACTTCTTCCCCTGCCCTAACCTCAAAGACAGAAAACAAAAATCAGCTGGTATCTCTTGCTTTGAAATTATCTTATTCAAAGCAACAGATTATTGTGGGACAAGTTCTCAAGGCTCATTGTACTCTTTTCTCCATGAAGAAATAATTTTAACCATCTAGACCAATGTCCAGAGTCATAGATGTCAAATCTACAATTCTCAGCTGTGTCGGGTTTCCAAAGAAATGTAGCTTCAGCACCTCAGAATGGCAGCTCTGCAGAAGATACAACAATAAAAAGCTACTCAAGTTATGTCTAAAACACCTATTTTTAGATTATAATGCATTTTATTTGTGAATAGCTAGATATTTGTTTTGTTCCTCTACTTGTACAGATATTTTGTTTGAGAACTCATTCCATGAATACAACACACATAGAAAAGAATACATAGCTATTAAATGTATATATTGTTATAACCCAGTCTGTTACCATTTGTCACTCAATCTTAGGTGAAAAGCAAATTCCAAGGAAATCAGTAAAACGACACAAGTAATGAAAAAAAAATCTCTATTGTAGTGTAAGTTCCTTCTGCAAAATAATATCGTACATTTCAACAAAATTACTTGTAAACCTTAAGAAATCACTCCAGCAAGAAATTACTGCACACAAAGACAACATTTTTATCACTATATCATTTTACTAATTTGAAAGTAATCATACAAACTAACCACTGGCTTGCCATAGTACTGCCTTTTGAAATGTGACACCCTGTAGCATGAAAAAAAGTTGTATGGAAATTTTCACATTTAAGAGCAGCTCTGCTATAAAAAGCTTGTGGTTAACATTGTGCACTATTACATCACACACCCAGTGCTCTCACCTCTGCAGAGAGGTGTACCATGTGCTAACTGAAGAGGATGTACAGGTCTTCTGATGTAGGAAAGCACAGATCGGTATCAAAGCAAATCTCATCCACCTCCAGGAAATTACTGTAATACCAGGCTTTACCAAGACTGGAAAGTAGGGAAGTTTCCCAGAGCTCTCCAGCCACTTGCTTTGGCTACGAAGAAAGCACCTGAAATTTCTATCATTCTGTACCACAATTTATCATGACAAAGCTTAATCTTTGGCACAACCAAACATAAAATTCCACTCACTGGCTGCGCTTACATACAAACTGGCACAAAAACAATCTCTTGAGCTCATTGGGGTAATACTTTTGAGAGAAGTTGCTAAAAACCTATTCCAACTGTGATGCTGTGATTTTTTTAATACCTAACGCCTAAGTAGGGCACAAAATTTCTAAAAGATGTATGGTTGTATTATTAAAAAAAATGCACACAATAAAGCATTAAACAACAAAGTTGCTTTAAAAACAAAACAAAACAAAAACACTCCCCCCACACACAGTATGAGGGTGTTACAAGTAACTAGGGAGATATAAATATCGTGGTTATCTTTTCATAATCAAGATGTTATGAAAGAATTCCAAACTGTGTGTTTACCCCATATATCAACTTGTGTCTGACTAGCCACGAGTTCATTACTCAGACGACAACTTCTCTCTGCTCCCAGTGCTAAACTGCACGTAGGGTTTGAGGTGGCTGAGAGAGGATGGCTGGAGCCACCAGAAAGTCCAGGAATATGTCAGAGGGATTCTCAAAGGTGAAAAAAGGGAAGCAAGCGAACTGCAAAGTGACATCAGGTTAAAACTTGCGGCGAATGTTAAGAGGTAACAAAAATGGCCATACTGGTGTGAGATCAGAGGCCCATTTACCCCACACCCTAGCTTACAGCACCAAACAGCACACGTCTGAGGATGGCTATGAAAATAAAAGAAAGCGTCTAGTGAAAGTTCTCCAGAACACTCTCTAATAACTTCTAAAAACTTTCATCTTAGGGACTACCTAAGGCAGAAGTAATATCTTTGTAGTTAACAGTCCTTGGTAGACTTTTCTTCCAGGAACTTATATGTCTGCTTTTTGCCTGTTCGTACATTTACAGCATCCACAACATCCTGCAGCATCCACAGTGCTCTACAGTCTAATTACATTTGATCTGTCACCTAGTGGTTACATTGCTGCACCCCACTTCTTGCTTTTAAAAGGCAGTGAACAACCATCATTGTCGATGCACTTCCTAATACAGACCTTTATCACATCCTCTCCCAGCCACTGCTTTTTCAAGGTAGAGTCCTAGTCATCTTAATCATTTCTCACAGGGAAGCTGCTCCATGCCTCTCTCTGTCACTCTCTGGTATTTTTCCACTTCTGCTACATATTTTTGATTCGGGAGACTGAAATTCCAACCTAAAAATGCACCAGGAATTTCTACAGTGACATCATGATGTTTCTGACTCCATTTCTAGTAAGTCTTACCATTCTATATATTTTTCTGATCAGTAGATGAAAACTAAGCTGACATTAATGAAGCTATCAGAACACTAAAAACACATTCCTGGATACTAACAATCCAGAGTCCATAATTTTATATGTGCACTTTGCATTTACCTACAATTTCCTAGTAAGAGAGGTCCAAGCCTTCCTCCAGCCCTAGCTCTAGAGCGCTGTATAGGAAGATGAACATATTCCCCTGTCCATAGGATTGTGAGGACAACAGCGTGCCGTTGGGGAAGGAAACGTGCACAGTAGTCTGTTGTACAGAAGGTGCCCAATTCTTTATTTCCTTCGTAGGCACCATGACACAATGGAGATTTGAGGCAACAGGTTACACCAACAACTCCTCTGCCTGTGGCAGAAAGGTAAGGTGTGTGGCCACTCTGCCACCATTACACAGCATCACTGCTCGTGAGGTATCAGGCTCAGGCCAGAAGAGCTCTGCAATATCCACCCAAGCAGCTGAGGGCTGTGTGTTAGAGTGAAGAATTTCAGCTAAAAATTTCTGACCAAGGTATGGCAAATCAGGGTACTCGGTCGGTTCAAGTCTGGAGGAATACTGGGGAAACTTTAACAAATAAATTCCACCTTAAAACACATTGTTCAACAGTTTGTAGAAATTAAGAACACTATAGACTTTTCTCCCATAGAGGTTTGGCATTTGCTATTGGCAAAGGCTCTTTACAAGTCCATGCTTGCACACATGCTTCTTTTTCAGATTCATGTAAGGAGGCTGGTGACTTGGCAGAGTAGACCCAACAATGCCATGAGATGGATGAAACCCTGGATTGCTTTTTTGTGATCCCATTGGCCTTCAGAAGCTTCACAGCTTCAGCATGTTCTAAGTTTACTTTTCCATTACAAACAATATTTATTTCTAGAGGGAAACAGTCTTTTCTGCTTCAGATAGAAGAAAATTACAGAGGTATAGTGGAAAGATGAAAGAAAGCCCTTACTATTTAAAAAAAAAAAAAGCACACACAGCTCAGTTTCTATGTTTCTTTAAAATACTTCAACAGCTACCAACCCAATAAGCCATGTTTACCTACCAAAATTCTCTGTGTTGCACAGTCATATGAATATAGTTCCTTGAAACTAATTATAAGCCAAGTTGAAACAAGGGGGAAAATACCAGACAAATCATTACAGAAATAAAACCTAAGAACAACTTTTTCGGAACAAGAACGAGATCTGTGTTTTTCTAGAGGACCTAAGAAAACAGAATTGCAACCTCAGTCATTGCTTGAAGCACTACCATAAACATGGTATAACTTCTATAAGCCTTATACAAACACACCCACCAAAACAGGGGCCCAATAACCTTTAAAAACTGGGAAGAGTCCTGACAGCAATGAGGTTGTGACATAAGGTCACCCATGAAGGGCCGGTTTTTGGACAACCCACTTCAGCTAAAGAGCTCTGCAGAAGCAACACACTTCCAAGGGAAAGGAGCATTTTGGAGTACGGGTATCTCTCACTACTGCACGGAGCCCAACCCTGCAGAAAAGAGCAGAAACAAAGCCTCTGAAGCTGTGGGAAAACACCTGTGAAAACATACAAATTACGGAGACAAACAGGGAGAGAGACAGAAGGGAGAAGGTGTGCCATCATGGAAATCTTGGCCCTGGCAAAGCAAAAAAACCCTGAAATTTAAAGTGAGAATGACATTTCAAGAACAATAGCAAAATTAGCCAGTATAGAGAAATGTTTATACACTAAAGGGTGAAGCAACTCCCCTACACACACATTTCCCAAGCAAACAGCTGTAAGCTAATCGGGGGCTTAAATATATCCCGCATTGTTTAACAAAGGATGGCATCCCTATTCTCAGGCCTGGAAGCTGCCTACCAAGTTTCAGAAGCAGGGATTTTGCAGCCAAATTTGAAAACCTGAGAAATATGAACCTAAAGAAGGACTGCTGACTGACTTCTTATAAGGGAATCATCATGCATTTTGTTCTTCTTTTCTATACTTTTCACTCTATATGTACCTTCACTAAAATAACAGCGAATACAATATCACTGTACAATATGCCAGGCTTTATACTACATACACAGAATCAAACTGGGCCCTGTTTTCAAGTCGAGTCACGCGCTATCACAGGCAGGACCAGGAGAAAAAAACCTCTGACAAAACAATGAGGCTGCAGCAAAACTACCTGCATTTCCTCCATACTATTCCCACTACAACTGAGGTACTATTGGTAAGAAACCATCTTCTAGCTACAACAGAAATAAGTTTGTGCCAGCTGACACTCATCCCTTCGTAAGATGAAATTCATTTTTTCCCACTCTGGTGGCAAGACCCTCCCTGCTTATTTATTTATAGAATCATAGAATCATTAAAGTTGGAAAGGACCTTATTTTATTTTTTATTTAAAAGAGCATCCTCTTGTTCAGCCAGGCCAAGGAAGGGCTTCTCTCAGTCTCCTTTGCCAAGGAGCACACCCTGGGCTGCAGCCACCCAGCCAGGCCCTTCCCGCATGGCTCTTCCTGGTGCTGGCACTCGGCGAGGGAGGAGAGCGCTTCACACTTGTATTCATGTGCAATTCAAGATGGACCTAAATTAAAAATGATTCTCTTGCTCAACTGCATCACTAAACAGTATACACCTTTTTTTAAAGCAAGGTTACTTGTGTTCTTTATTTTCCTCTTCCTACTTTAAAAAAAAAAACAAAAGAAAAAAGGAAAAAAAAAAGGAAGCATACCTGAAACCAGTGCAAAACTGTCTAGTACAAATACTGTTGGAAGAGGAGTCTTTGGGCTGATTTCCTGTATGTAAATGTGCTCAGCTGAAAAAATGTCCAGGGCACGATTCCCGGACTACGGTACAGGAAAAAAGAGGAGTTCCCTGGCTTAGTTAACATCAGACGGAAGACACAAGGGACTCATCAAGGGAAAAGAAGCCATTCCGTGACTAGTATGTGCGTGCACATACACACAAAAGTGCACGCACACGCGTGTGCGCTCCCTTTCCTCCCCTGCCTTGCCCCTGCCCCGGTGGGGCGGGCGAGCTGGTGCAACATACCCTCAAGGGAACAGCTCTTGAAAGATCTGATATGGCATTTTTACATTCAACTGACTGCATGCAACATTCCTTTCAAAAAAAATATTATCTGTTTGCTTGCTTGAAGCGTCACAAAGATAATATTCACGTCTATGACCCTGACTGTCTCTGGTCAAGAGGCAGAGAGATTATGCAGACCGTGTTGCTTTCCAGCACCCCCGGGACGCCTGCCAGAGAACAGCGCTGCCCTCTCGGAGGTGAGGGTCAGATCCCTCGGCCTTCGGCTAATGCTGCTAGCAGTCCCTCTGGCTAACTGCTGAGAAGGTGAATGGCATGCACGGGAGGCTTCCCTTCCACAGCCTCACAACTGCGGTATTGATGTATGCAGCAAAAACACCAGTGTCCTAAATTTGGGGAGAGAATATTATTTTTTTCTTAAGAGAACCTTACACCCAGATCACTCGTCTTTCCATTTCTTCTTTATCATTGTTGTCCTCCAAATTCCTCCACCACCACCACCCCTTTAAGTATCTGCCAGAACATTCATATCTGTTTTCTACATTGTGGTTACATGTACATGTAGGCTGAAAAATCTTATAAAGGATCTTATTTAAACACAGCTTCATCATTCAGATATTGTTTGGGCAACCAGCTACACAGAGCCAAACAGCACTAGAGAGTCTCATTTCAAAGCCCGATTCAACTACAGGAGCACTCATTTTAAAGTGAATCTAACTTAGTGTCCTTCTCATAAAAACTTGCCTAAGTGCATTTTAAAAGAAATCTTGCCAAGTGCAGAAATGCAACCTCTGCCCTTGGAAGTCCTTGAATGAAAGTTTGCTGAAGGCTGGCAGGTTAATCTAGGGAAGAATGTGTCTGTTTGCCCAGTCCTTCATAGTCTCCCACCAACATGCACTCCTGGAGATAGGATACCCAGATAGGCAGAACTACTATCTCATCTGATAGGGCTGGGCTGTTCATCACGCCCACCACATTTTGCCTCCATGCCAATAAAGGCACAGTCTAACAGAAAAGCAGATCATGAAAAGCAGTTAAGCGTTTATGTGCATTTTTAGTATGTCTCAAGCTCACCCCCGTGGCAGCTAATACCTCTTGCTGCCACAGACCATGACCACAACCGATCGTGTAATGACAGCAGTAAATATATATTTGCATCGCTACATGTATGAGCATAAAAATCCCTAACTTTATAAACTCGTCACAGAACGCATGAAGGCTTGAGATGCAAGCAGATTTCACTCCACTTTACTCTAAACTTGTTCTGGGACTGTCATTTTTATTTAAGTCTACTCCGTAATGGGGTTTTTTAACAAAAAAAAAAGAAAAGTTTTGAAAAAATTATGAGACCCTAATAAACCCAAGAGTGCCTGCCCAAGAGAGCACCGAAGTGTGTACCACCCACAATAGCTCTCTGTAAATGTAAACCCTCCTAACCCAAACCCTCCCCCTTTCACTTCAGAAGGTAGGTGGCCTTTACAGGGCACCCTGGGTGTCTGGCTATGTCTGATCAGGAGAGCACACGTTAGTTTAGAAAGCCTCTTGAGGTCACACAGGGAGTTTCTCTTCCGTGCTGTCAGAGGGTATCTGGCTTAAGGACACACACTAAACACAACTGTGGCAGCTTAGCAGTCATTTGTACAGCCTTTTCCAAGCTACCTTTTTCAGGTCTTAAATGACCAAAACCCGGGCCTAATAGCCATCAAACAATTTTTAAAATGTGGTAAAATTACATCTCCATTACAAAATACAGTGCAAGGTTGGCTTACTTCTACTTAGATATACAGCCACATAGAGATCGTTGTTGCATTTTAACAACATCGTAATGGTAACAAGGTCCACGCGAAGGGCAAAAATAGTTGCAACTTTTTGAGTAGGCACAGACAGGAAAAAAGGCTATGCTAGTCCAGAAAACATAGCAGAAGAATATAGAAAATACATAATTCATGGAGTACAATGAACAGCTAGTAAAATTTTAAGTGACCGCTTTGCCTCTGTGGTCACTTGTATCGTCTTCTCTGAGGCTGAGCCTTTATCATGCACTACCTTCCATCGCACCTAGGCTCGGACTGTATCAAGTGTGCTGTACTTTCTGAAAGGATAATATCTTTTCTCTCCCATAACAGACTCAGACATACAAAGAACACTGCAGGTGAGAAGATTTAAAAAAAAAAAAAAAAAATCCATCTAAACACAGACTCAGTATTGAACACTGCCTTCTTTTTTTGTTTTGTTCTTGTTTTTCTTCTTTCTTCCCAGAAAGATTCGTGCCAGCCGTTTTTGCTGTCTCTCAGTATTCCAACAACGAGCGAACATCACCCTGTGGTGCTGGATCTCAAAGGCAGAATTATGATTAACAGTGTTATGATTAAGTGCCAGCTGAACAGGCACAACCACAAAACCAGACTCTGCAGCTGAGAGCTCATGGTCCCAACTCGGGATCCCCTCGAGTGCTGAAATATTCACACTCTTCCCTTCTGAGCCAGGGAAAGGGATGGCACTTCCAGAAAGCACAGAACACAGAGTCACCCTTGGATGACAAAATGGGTTTTGACATTGAGAGCTATGACCACTGGCCAGTTCCCCAGCCAAAGGACATAATTCAGCTCTATCCCGACACATGCGCAGGGAACCTGTGCACGGTAAATGCCGCTCAGACAGAGAGCTGCAGGACAAGGACCGCAGGTATGCGTAGCCGCAGTATCTCATGCGCAATACAGAAAATATTCCAGAGGCTGGCGCATTCTTCAAATAGTTTTTGGAAATAATTACTACCATTTAGATCAATATAATTTACAATGAATAAAGTAAATAAATAAAATAAATAAAAACCTCTGCTATGTCCCTTAACCTCACCTATTTACCTTGAAAAATCAATTCAGTTAGTTTTACTTGCAATGCTCCTTGCTGCCAGGTTAAGGTTGCTACAGGGCATACATTATTTGATAAAAGCAATTCTATCTACTGGCATATATGTATGTGTTTGTTTTATGCCATGGAAATATCTCTCTGCTTTTCACAGAAACTGGATATAAAAGTTACACATGGAAAAAAACAGTACCTGTGGATGCCCTCCTCCCAAACTGTAAACATAGCAAGAGACTTCTAATGTTTGTTTGAAAACACTTGCCCTAAGTGATAATCCTGATGGAAAAAAGGAAGTAATTTTGCTTATTCTCTGCCTTCAGGTGGCTCATTAAAACACCGCCTATAAAAGAAGAAGATATGAGTCTCTCCTGAGAACTTTATGCTTAGGCTAACCATCTTTGGGGAAGGATCCTGGCAGCAAAAGAGTGTAAACTCAATTTCTTGTTTTAATTTTGAATTTAATTTGTCAGCAAAACCAAAGTTCATAAAGAAGGCAAATTTTGACAAATTGCAACTGCCATGAGCTCTGCTAAGAGCAGGATGTAACATGAAAGTAATTCTTCAAGAGAACAAATTATAATCATTGCATCCAAACAAAAAATGCTTACGTTAATAAGTTTATTCTATAGTTTGCCAACTCTTCAGGCTGGGTGCTAAGGAGAATTTGCTAACGGGAATCTCAGTTCTCACATTCACATGATAAAGTGATCTGCAGCATATCTCCTACAGGTCAGCAGTACAAGACACAGTTGTCCTATTGGGTTTTTTGGATTACAATTAGCCCTTTCTTTCTCTACAGCTATACCTTAAATCTGGGCGCATCCGTAAACAGAAAGAGGTAATGTAAACAAAGCATCAGCCTTTCCAAATACAACCTTAGAAGCTTTGCTTACCCAAGTAATTTGAGCCAAGAAAGAAAATGGTTGCTTATGAAAATAGTGATTTATTTATCTAAAATAAAAGACAGCACATGTACTAAGTATATGGTAAGAATGTTTGCTGCTCACTTCAGCTACAGTATACTCATAAAATTAAACCTTTAAAATATACTATGTCACGTGGATGGGTAGAGTGGCACAGTCTGCAGGGAAATGTGAAGTATTACATTAGACACTAAGATATCAGTAAATAGCTGGAGATGTTCCAAGTCCAAAACATTTATCAGACATTTAAGACCGGGATTTGTCTACCTAACCTAGCCTCTCTTTACAGTTGATGAGCAGAAACAAACAACTTCAGAATGAGGTTCATTTGATGTCCTTGAGAGGAGATACACTCCAGAAATGCCAATTTCCTTCTCCCTGTTTCCGACAGGATTAGGGGCCCATGCTTGCAGGGCTATACGACTTAAGAGTTGTATGCTGCCTGCCAGACTGCTCAGGCAGGGCCAGCACAGCATGGAGGCAATCTATAGCCTGGCAATCCCCTTGCAAAAGCAGGAGAGATGAGTTCTGCAGAGGTTCTCACAGCACCAGCTGATCTCAGCTTTGCAAGCTCCATCATCACATCACGGGAGGCTTCACTGGGTTGTGAAAATTCATAATGAAACCTTACTACAAACTGTTCCCTGCCTCCTGTAATTAAATGTACCTCTTGCCCAAGAGAGAGATCTTCCTACATCTCTGTCTCCTTGATGGTGGGAAGAAGGAGGTCTTCTCATCCACCTATTTTTGTGGATAGAGAGATACAGCTGAGAAGAGATCTCCATGCATATTTCTTCTTTCTTTTACTTTTCAACCATGAGAACACTGTAGTAAAATTGCATGAAAATTAAACTAAATCACTCACAGAGAAACAACACAAGTTTTTTCATGTCCCCAAAGGCCAAATCAGATGTCACGCATCAAGGAAAACACCCACTCAGAGACTAGTATGGTATCACATACAAGAACTACACTCCATGTTCTCCTACGTATCTCCGAACTGTGGGAGCTAAACTGACAAATGGTTGCAGAAATGGGGATAACATTAGTGCTTAGCACAGCCCCACGCAGAAAGAGCACGAGTGACTCTGAAGAAGTGAACAGCACAGCAGGCACAGTGAGGTTATAGTCATGGCCATGCAGCCAAGAACTGTAGCACATCCACGAGCTTACGGTGTGCTTTAAG
This sequence comes from Phaethon lepturus, assembly GCF_000687285.1. Lineage (NCBI taxonomy): Eukaryota > Metazoa > Chordata > Aves > Phaethontiformes > Phaethontidae > Phaethon > Phaethon lepturus. Next base: position 18,559 of record NW_010524740.1, on the reverse strand, counting down.
CAGTTCATTCTCTACCAGACCCAGCTGCAGTGGCTGAGCAGGATATCTACCCCTCACAGCTGTTCAGCACCGGGTACCGCCAGGACTTCCCCACCCCGATCGCAGAGCTCTAATCCTTTCAGTGCAAAGCCAGCCAGGTTAGCACGAAGTGCCTTAAATCATCAGTTTCCACTCAGCTCTCAGATTTCACACTAACGTACACGAAGGACTTTCACACATTTGTCTGCACTATTTGCTGGCATGGGGCAATGATCTCCGGCAAGACAGCAGGCGCGAGTGGGCATCTGCCACTCGCGGGGTGGCGAGTGACGACCCACACCACAGGCAGACTCGCTGCAGCTGGAACCGGTCGCCTCGCCTCCTTTCTGCCTTTTGCTTCTCTCCTACTCTAGGGTATTCTTGCTCCTGCTGAGGCAGTTTAATGCAGTAGGGCAACAAAACCTCATACTCTTCCCCCCTCCCCATCTTTTTTTAATGCTCTGATTAGTTTTCTCCTGGTTTAGTGATATGAATCACAAGCACTCAAGCCTTGCAAGAGGATACAATGCTGCAAGCATCTGCAATGGCTAAACTTTACCCTGTATCATCAATACTTTACCTGTCGTAGAGATGTAAATTATGCTGGAAAGGGGTAAAAAAGATTCTTCTGCATTTGTTTGGGATGAGCAATTCATTTGTCAGCTTTTTTCACTGTCAATCCACATGAGAGTGGTAACTGTACATGCAACTCGCAGCATGCTTTCTGAACACTTCAAGCAGTCAAAACTCCTGTTGTGCTTCTGGGCTATGGTTTATCGCCTTGTTTTTTTTCTGCTTAATGCAGTTATTTCTTTGAGAGGACAGAAGAGAGTGAAAGGGGATAAACCAGAGAAATAAACAGAAGCCAAAGTCCCTCACTATCTACAACAAAAACACGTCACTAGCAACCACAAAGGATATTAAAATCAACAGATAAATGTCAGATAAAGCACAAGACAAGGTAGTGCGTACATTAGTATCTCAAAGATGCTATTACAAGGTTAATCAGTTATGCTGGTAAGATTTAGGTTTGAGTTATTTGATGCATAACAAATAAAATCAAAATAATTTATTTTTACTTTATAAACAAAACCTAAGTTGGACACAAAATTGCTACTTTACAGAACAAAATTAATACAATGCAATAAAATCTAAGCCTTAGAGGCATAGCTATCCCTAGAGATTTTTATGCTAGTGTGGCTATACATAATACAGGTAAGGGTGCTTTGCCTTAATTCAGATTCCAGCACTGTGCTGCCTTTTTTACAACCACAGGAAGTCAAACAGAGAAGTTGCATCAGAGTTTAGCTGCTCCAATGCAAAAAAGAAGCCCAAATTTTTAACGCAGATAAGCCCTGTGCCCGCTGATGGCAAACAGAGGAGTGGTTGGTTTATTACATTTTTGCCCTCATTTAGTTACCTAGAACAGAGTCTTTCCTTACCTGCTTTTGGGAATGCTACTAAATACCATGAACTACAGATTTCTTTACTTTTTGCCTAACAAAAATCAGAAGTTCAGGATTTGCATTATGACTGTTTCTGCAATTTCTCTTCATTTTTGATCCTACTATATTTGTATGACTGAAACTTAAAGTCGTGAAGAAAATAACCCGTTTCACCTAGGAGTTGGCTCCAGATTCTCCCTGACTGTTCAACACAAGGGTGGCTGATTCTTGAACTGAGGGGGAATTACTTAGGTTCGTGCCATTACAATACAACAAAGAAGAAAAGCAATTGGCAGTATTTGTTCAGACAATCTTACTTTTGAAATTGCAGCTTTCACAGAAATAAATGTTGAGAAAGACATGCAGGCACAAACCACAACACAATGCTTTTCCCATGGCTTGCCTGTGCTCTTGGCAGTGTTCGCTCTTGAGCCTGCTCAACTTAGCGAGGAGATAAGTCACAAAGATGGGGTTAAGTCTAAGTCTTCAGCTGGATACATCAAAGGGAAGGTTACTGTGAGTACAACATAAGTCATATTTTAGTATTTAAGGGCCCAGTATAGAGCTTAAGGAGAATTTTAATTCCACCTTTATCAAACTATTACCTCTGCTACATATTATTCACACAGTAAAAGTCTTAATAACCCAGACGCTCTGCCAACTCTTTCCTCCCCATTGCACCCAACCACACAAATCTAAAATGCCTATTTTCAACAGAAGTCTACTAAAACGCACACTAGAGATATTAGTTGCTAAATGCTAAGCACCAAGTTTCATGTTTCACTAATTACACATTTATTTGGCTCCATGAGATGTTAGTATCGGTGTGTCTTGGCAATAGCAATCCCTCCCTTCCCAGCCTTCAAGAGAAATGTCTCGTCAGTTCATCTCTTTGTTGATTGTGGATGTATGTGAGTGTATTGGCCTCTATCAGACAAAGTATGTAAGGAAATCGAGGTAAAGCTAAACTGAAATAAAGACTTTCACATTTAGGACTGAAAACACTTACTTGTTCCAACGCTTTCACTTGACTCACTGTAATAAAAAATGTTGCAGCGCAGCTCAGGAACTGCATTTCTAAAGTGCAATAACCTTGTATTGCAGCCATTCACTTTGCAACATGTTTTAAGAAGGTAATGCACAATTTAACTCCAAAAACTTCTATCGCATACTATTAAACAATATTATTTTTTTCCTTGCCAGTGTTACTGTTCCACTGTAGCTGATACGCCACAAAAAATCAGGGAACAGGAGGTTGTTTTAAGCTAGTCCTGCAGATTTTAAGAGGGCAATCATGCTTAAGTGTAGATTCAAATCAGAAAGGAGAACATGAGTGACTTCTCTGAACCTCTGCTAAACAGACAGATTTGCTGAATCAGTTGAACATTTTTCTAGGCACGTAGCTTCAGTCCTCAGAACAAGAATGAGCTACTGGCATGACAACTGGAAACCCAGCATGGGTAGCTTTGTGTCTAAGAGTGCAGGATATCTCCTCTACTGAAAAAGGAACTTTATAAAATTAAAGCTGTTACTGCATCAACATCTAAAGATGCAGGTGGTAAGCCAGCTCAAAGAAATACCTAGTTCTTTAATAGTAGCTTTTCCTTGAAGAATTTAAGAGTATTGCACAAAAATTAAAAAGCTCACACAACAGTTTTAATAAACAGCTGACTCGTAACTCCTGCTTTAATTAAAGTATTTCTCCCTTTATCTCATGAAATGAGACATGAAGGTAGAGAGGATGGTAACTTGTCTAAAGCAACACAGAAAAGGAAACTGGCTTCACAATACCCTCACCCTGTGGTCCGCCCCCCACCCCTCATTTAGGCTGATGGGTCTGTGGGTTGTGCTGCAAACCAGATCAAGAACTCATCCGACTTGAAAAACAAAGTAAATGATAACGTATCATCCTCTACCTCATACTCTTTACTGCCTTAAAAAGCTCCACACCAATGACTACATTCAAAAGCCAACTTCCAAAGGAAACAGGCTCTTCAATGCTTATGCTAATTGCGACTTGTTCCTTTGCAATTGCGGTAGACAGCCAGGAACTGCCCGTGCGTGAGATAGCTGCTCCCATCATTGTTCTGCTAATGTAACCTAGTTCCTGTCAAAACTGAAACACCAATCAGTCCCAATCCCAAACTAGCAAAAGCCAAAGAAATAAGGTAGCACAAATACTAAAACTGCAATATAAACAATTTTCTCAAACTTGTTCTACCTACTTATGTCAGTGTAAGTCATTCACAATTTATCCAGCTAACTTCAGCCTTCTTACAGCAAGGATTTACACTCTCTTCTTTAAAATGGAGCTCATTATAAGGAAGCTTGTCATTACACCCAAGGCAGTGCTCCAAACCTTTCAGCAACTCCTTTCAAGGGCCTTGCTGCCGACAGAGAAGCTGTAGGTATTTATTCTATAGCAAAATGTGAATCATCATGGCAAGAGCTCGATGGCCTCTTAGCAGATCATGTTCAGGATCTTTGGTTTAAAAGACAACAGAAACCTTTGCCACAAGAAACCTTTGCCACAGAATTGGAGAACAGGCATCATTTCTGATACCAGTGTTTTGACACCAGCCTGGCAGAGACATGTAAGCAAAGCCCTGCTGTTTGTTGTAATCATCACAGACAGCTCCTTGCAGGTAGCCAGCTCAGAATTAGCCAGTTACAGACCTGTGAGGTATAACAACAATAAACAGTCCCAATCATAATATGGAGTATAGGCAACAAAGCCAGAAAAAGAAAGAAGAAAAATAACACAATGCCAAACCACAAAAGAATAAAGTAGGTGAAACATTCCACTGCTAATGCGTTATAAGTAAGGGGGATGGTGCTGTCTGGAGAAATGCATCTTGACTCCTCTTCCACATGAAAGGCAGGAAAAAAAAAAACTTACAAGAAATCTAGAAATTGTGATGTGAAGTTTCAAATAGTAAAATATTATAAAATTGGAACTGACAGCACTTGCACAAAAATGGTTCTGCTCACCATTGAGACACTCCTCTAAACCACCTACAGAATAGAGTGCACACAGATGCACACAGCATGTTGCCTCAATGTCTAACAGAATCTCATTTACTCTTTTTTTAAAAGAGTTTTTTAGTTTAACTTGTGAAACCAAAACCCCCAAACGCAAGGAGGCCAACTGAGCCTACGGGCAGGAAGTTACCTATTTATTTTCTTTTTTGCTAAGCTTTTATGACAGTCTTTTACCCAGAACTACCACTAGTATAGCTCTGCTAATGGTAGAGATAGAAGCAAAATGGGTGCTAGGGCTTATAAACATTATTTTTTTTTATAAAAGCTGAATCCTCTCCTTACTATATCCTTCACTGCTGCTAATGTAAAGACAGCTGAATTACCAATTAATGGTAAATCCTAAGTTGTCCAAGCAGAGACAAAACTTCCTGTCATTATGGGAAGTCAGAAATGGTTAGAAATCAGTGTGGACTGACAAGGTGTATTATCTGGATCACAAGGAGAATTATAGAACCATTAAGGTTGGAAAGGACCTCTATAAGCCCATCAAGTCCAACCGTCAACCCACCACCACCATGCCCACTAAACCATGTCCTGAAGTGCCATGTCTACATGTTTTTTGAACACCTCCAGTGATGATGACTCCACCAGTTCCCTGGATCAGAGTAGCTGAAGTTCTTCATATCAACTAAGACCTCAGCTTTGGTGGGGGGATACTAATCTACTAATCTTTGGCACACACATCTTTGAGTCAGCAAATTGCCTTAATTTGATTTTCAAAAAAACTGTCATGATTTATCTGCTGAAGAATCCCCTTTTTAGTTTAACACAAGGAATTACATAATGGTTGCACATTTATAAATTATGGGTTCCCTTTTGTTAAGGGTACTGGATCCCTTAATCCTTTCTTAATCTAATCAAACAAGTTGGTAATAAAGCAAGCACAGAGGGATGCGGCACCCCAAGGGAGAAGCGGCAAGGAAAATAAAGCAAGCTTCAGGCTCCTCCTCAAACCAACCATTGAGGGCAGGCAAAAGGCAGTCAGTCAAGTCCAGTGGAAACAGGGGAGTAAAGGGTGCAAGACAAATACTGCTGGTTTATATTCAAAGTTGCAATAGTATTACTTACGTTGTTGTAATTTAAGTCCATATATAGGTGATCACATATATTTCCACTAAGATAATTATCCCGCATACAGGTATGGCCATTTATCCTTCTAAGATTTCACTCAAAGGTTTAACACATCCATTCATGACAACATGATGCCTCAAGCTCCAGTATCGATCAGTGAGATGCCTACAAAATATTTGGATTTAAAATACCTTTTTTTTAAAAAAAAAAAAAAAGGTCTGAGAGCACATAGTTATAATTAGAATTGACCACCTCTACACCTCTAGTAGCGTTTGCTGTCCTTTTGGAGCCAAGTGTTCAATAAATGATGAAAAAACCTCCAAAACGTTTGAGTCAGGTGAAAAAAAAAAATCCCTCCCTCACTAGTATGAGGGAAAAAAGAACAGTGAAATTGTTCAAGTAACTTCATATTGCAAATGTTTCAGTCTGGGCTCCTGACAGTTCATTACACAAACCTTTCCATTAGCTTCTTAGCAGAAAGACTTACTAAATATAAAGATGCTTTAAGCCTTGGAGAAAAGACAGATTTTTCTCAAGCTGCCTTCAAGGTGAAGGAACGAACCGTGGCATTGCATACCTCACAACCAAAATTGCACGCCCCTATTACAGAGTCTAAGTTTTCAAGGGGTGTAGGAAAGCGCTATGTTGCAAGAGGGATTTCTGTTCTGGAAACAAAGAGCTGGGCTTCCCAAAACCGTCAGCCAGAAGCATCAGGATTGGGCAAACCCCCACCTCTCTCTGAGATTGCACCCTCAACGCTGCTGAGGTTGGCACATAAAAGCCCTGTATTAGGGCTTGCTAAAGCTGGTCAGGATTTCAGTTGCTCTTTTTCCCCTCAGCAGAAAGCTTATTTGCCCGAGCCAAAACCACGGACAGCCAAAGCGAGCTCTGACAACTGCCATTTCTGAGCTTATCTACTTAAAACCAAGCTGAGCATATACTTCACATTTTATTTTTTCAGACAAAACTCCTGAAAGAGCAGACCAAGCTAAAATGCAACACTTTGTAAATCAGAAAGTTTGTCTTTACTTGGAATTGGGTCACTTACAATGGTTTAAAGATATTCCTTCATTTTGCTGTCATCCAGCCACCAGCTTTGAACTTCCTTGTTCAAAACAAAGATATTAAGGAAGGGAGCTCCTTTCAAGGTAATAGTGAAAAATCCAGCAAGAGCAAAAATTGCTAGGCATGTGCTTGGTAGCAGGCAGCAGAAACTTTAATCGTATAACAGATAAGTATTCGCTTTTAAAAATTGAAATGAAAAATTAATATAAACATGGTCTCAGTGTTATAATCCTTGATCACGCAAGATTCCCAGAAATGTGATGATGTTTTGCTTTAATGGTAACCATAAAACAAACAAAAATTCCAAGATGCTGTGATGAGCCTACGCAGACTCTTTTTTTAACTATATGTTACTATTTTGTGATTAAACCATTCCCTTTAAGTCATATCTTTGCAATATGCTTTTATTTCTACTTAAACTCAGATACAGTCTCCCAAAAACAAGATAAAAATTCAGCTTTCCAACAACCAGAAACAAAATCCGTCTGTTGGAATAGAACCTCCTAAATCATTTATTTTAAAGTATATGGCCGCGCAGAAAAACAAGTGGTGATTTAATTCCTTTCTTCTTTACTTAGTTGTTACAAAGTGGAGAAATTTATAATTTCTTCACCAAAATTTTAACATTTTGGCAGAAAGCAAGCATTTTCTGTGTGTAAAAGGAACACATTATTTCTAAATTAAGAAACAGTGGTGAAAATTATTTACAGTCTCCATTTTACCTAGAGTCTAGTAACTAGAGTGCTGAGTCATAAATTAAACTGGTGCTCTGACCTTTAAGGAACAACTGAGATCATAATAAACACGTCTCATATTTTCAGTTGAGTCCAAGCAGAGAGAAGTCCCACAGCTCTTTGAAAAGTCTCAGGAGACGCAGTTTCTTAAAGCATGCATAAAATTGGTTAGCGTTCAAAGTAACTAAAAACATGTGAAGAAGAGAACAGACTTAATTTATTTTGAATTTTCACTCTTCCCCCCTCATATATATACTCCAAATTAGAAAAGAACTGATACTGAAAATTAACCATGCGTATAGAGAACCACCAAAAACATGCAAAACAACCTGAGAGTAAGGTAGACAGTACAACAGTTATATGCAACCATGCAAGACCTGGAATTTAACTTTTTGTTTGGAAAAATAGGGACATTTCTTACCCAGAAACAATCATTTTAGTTTGTCAGACATTTAGTATGTCCCCTGAAGGTATCCCTTGAACATTAAAAAAAATTAGGAGGACAGAAAAGTTAGGAAATACCTTGCTTCACCAAACTTGCATATGGAAACTTTTTCCCATCGTGTGTCATATTTCTGATTTTCTCCTCTCAACTCCATCTTTCCTCAGCCCCAACAAAACTAACCTTTCTCCAGAAGTCCCTCAAACCCACCACGGGCCTTCTAAGATCTGAATGCATGAACAAGTGCTATATTCTATATTGAGGCTCAATATACTTGTACAGGGGCCTGTGTTCATGCATGTATTTCAACCTCTTACTCGTCAACATAAACTTGCACTTCTTTACCAGTTCAGTTACCAATGTTGTATTTCACTATACAGACATAGTTATTTCAGTATAAGTATGCTTATTATTCTAATGCAATTTATTCTTAAACAGAGTATACTGCAAAGTACAGTCTTTATAAGTTTGTCTGCTATACTACTAAACATATTTTATAACAAAGCCGCCTTTCTTGGCTTGGTTGACATTAAAGCCATGTTAAGAGGTTACTTCTCCATCTGCGTGTAAGCCAGTTGTAGCAGGTTACAGTCAATTTCCAGTCAAAAGGATACAAGTAAATTCAGAAAAGAAGATACAAATGTTTTCCTGAAACTCTTTCTGCATCCAGAGAAACTTCTTAGTGTAGACAAAAGCATAAGGCTAGATAGTTCAGCTGAGCATATCTAAAGGCTGGTTAACCCTAAAAAGGAGAAGGAGGGCTCAGACCTGCTCCCCACTTGTCCGTGAGCTAGTTCAGTTCGCCAACCTGGGAAAACACTGGTGCAGAGGTGGTGAACTGCTCCCAGAAGGGATGTGTGATGTGTGCTGGAGAGAGCACAGGCAAAATGGCAAGAGCACACGCTCCGCCTTGGGGCAGCAGCCAGGGCTCTTTGCTCAGGAATGGAGTAAAACAGCACCGCAAGAGAATCCAGTTTCAAAGACAAAAAAAGTGTCCAAGCAGATGTGACAGTACAAGATGACCATCAATGTAGCTCATTTTAGCTGCCCTTTCCTCCTAGCTAACTCATCAGCTAGACTGTAAGACTCCCAGGAACACAGATCTTTAAGGCAGGAATGATAGCAAGTACCAAATACTTCAAGCTGGTATTAATAATAACAAGAACAGGAACACAACAATAAAAATCAAATATTGTCCCAGCTCTCCGTCTGACTAAATACAAAACATGTTGTTTATGTTATGTAATTAAGTTATAAAGAACTTTCACTCTTGCTTGTGAGTAAGAAATGTCAGTCTTGGATCTCTGCAGTTTGAAATGCCTCTCTATAGGTCTAGCAAGTTCACAAAAAAGGTTCACTATTGTATCACGTGTTGAACCATGCACTGGCCCTGGCACGGTATGTAAATGAACTCACTCACCTCCTTGGGTTTTCCCCTTTCTTTTCCCTGATCTTTAATGAGGATATCGAGCTCACAGGGAGTAGCAGGCAGGAGTTTGCTCTGTACTTTCACAGTGGGAAAGAAGCCAAAATTCAGACACAATGACTGAATTCAGCTTTTTCAGGCAAACACAGCAGAACAGCATACATCCTCCTCCGGGAAGAACGCTTTCCACCACTGCTTTGACAGGAAACCTAGCTCAAAACCAAGGGTGGGCTATTCCCTCATTCACTTTTCATACCTGGCTATTAAAGCTATTCTCTCACGAGGAAGGCTTTCCTGTTAGAGAAGCTTCAAAAAATGCTGAAGAGCTATTTGTTTTGGTTTGTTATGATGATTTCATGCGGTAATATTCTGAATATTACATGTGGTCTTAAGTGTTTGGCTTTTACATTGAAGATTTTAGTAAAAACATGGTCAATGGTACATATTCAGAAAATAACTGAGAAAGAAAATGAATGCAGCATTAGCCAGTAAAATATATATTTATCCATGAAAATGTCTTAATGTTCACAGTGTAATTATTTTCTGCTTTACACTGTATCCCATTTGACACAGACAGTACATGCTAAATTCCAATTTTCTTTATGTTCTACTTACCCTTTCCTTAATTAGACTCTCTTTAGCTGCTTACAACACAAACAAATTGGTCTGAACTGAAGTTCCCTCTTTCCTCTCAAATCCAAAGCAAATTTCTCTGGCTAGCTGGCAGTAAATAAATTTAGATGTGTTCTGTATTCTCACATTCCATATGAACAAATACATCCTAAGGACGAGTCTGCACATGCCTCTAGAGAGAAGAAGCATAAGATTCAGAGCTTATAAAGAAGTAGCCAGAAGCATCTTTAAGTCCCTTTCAATGTGTTGCTGCTCTTGGGAACTATAGCAGCCTCTGATATAGCTCAGCCAAACTCCCTAAGAAAAAGGGATCCACCCCCCCCCCCCCTCCTTTGCCCCCCCAAAAAGACGGGGCCCCCCCCCCCCCCCCCCTTTCTGGCCTTCCTTCAACCCCAGTAGGCCAGTGTTTCACTAACATTAATTTTATTTACTAGTAATCCAGTGAAACTGAGAAGCACCGTTATTTTCATTTTTTATATGCCCTATCAAGGCTTACAACAGATAACATGCTGGAGGTTTTATGGGAAGCTTGTGGCATAAGCCAAAGGAAATTAGGAATGTAAAGAGTATTTTGAATACGAAGTCTGTTTTTCCTTACCTAGTAGTCTTTGATTATGCTTCCTTCTTAAATTACATATAAGACATTCAAGTGTGTGTCAGGTCAAGAGCCAGCAGAGAAGGGCATGAGATTTTGGCCATGTGACTGGCATACATCCAGCTATCCATGACACGGTGGTAGTGTACGAGCTCATGGCATATGATCCTCCTCTGTCCCTGGACAAAGTGTGATCCCAGAAGGGCTTTGGCAGAGTTGAGGTTACATGCACTGTCTTAAGTTTAGGTTTGCCTAAAGAGAAAACTCTGACCCCGTGCTGTCACAGTTAGGTATCAGGGCTAGCTGGCGTCTCCTTTCTCAACCCCAAAATCAGGATTACAGTATCTTAAAATTTTTTACATATATTTGCTAGACCATGGAATTGTCCATTTGCAATGTTATATTTATTGTTAAGAAATTTGAGGCTATCGCCCAAAATCTTTGTTTCAGGCCACTAACTCTCTCTTACCAGTTCAGAGAGGTTACAGAAAAGGTATATTGATTCAGATAGCAATTATTTCCATGCAGGTCAAAACAAAACAAAACAAGTATGTTTACGACAAAAGGGACATTCTACCTCATAGAAACTAGTAGTCCTTGGTTGGAAAAGAATAAACTTGCATTTTATTTGGAAAGAGGAGATGGAAGACAGTGAGAGGATTAATCAAGATAATATTTGCTGATGTTTATATTCTGAAACAAACAAAACCAACAATATGAGAAGATCTATTACATGACTAAGATAGGAAGTAACTCACTACATAGCAGAATTACTGGAGCCACATGCCAGCCGTAAGAGACATGGATACAAACACTGAGAATATTGCGAATGAGGTTACTAGCATTTCACTGTTAGGGAAATAGGAGAAGCTAAGAAGGAAGGAAAACTAAAACCATTGTTTATTCCAAAGATACTATATTTTGACCAATCTGAGGAAAGGCTGTCAAAAGAGAAAGGTTGTATATCCTGATAATAATTGACTCCATGAATAACCCCTTACAGATGAGCAGATTCTGATAATATTTGTTTTCATATGAGGCAAAAACTAATTTGCTGCTCATATTGCCCTAGTTTGAAGTTGCTTCTATAAAAACAAATATGACACAATGAAAAACTGCTAAAAGATTCACTGAGCTACGGAATGTCCTTCCTGCTCACCCTGGCTCACTTTTCACTTCGAAACGTAAAAGGAATGTCACGCATTTCTAAACTATGTCTGGGAGCGAAGCCTCAAGTATCATGAATAAAAACATTCAAGTTCCTCACTATACCAATAAAAATGCTACGTGACTTGTATTCAAGTGCAAGCTCAGATGTTTCTAAATACAGACGGCATCCATCACATGAAGGAAGAACATTAATTACTATATTTGACATCTTTCTTGGGAACTGCACCCCTCCTCACTGAGCAGAACAAAGTCTCTGGCATACTAGAAATTGCCAAGACTTTCTGTATCTCTGTCCTCAACGCAATGCGTATTCTCTATGGAAAGAGGAAAACAGGAAAAGGAAAAATTCGTAAAGCAACCACTCGTTCCATATGGTACGCCAATTGTTTTCTCAGCCTAGGTTTTATTACCTACGCTTACTGCACCCCTGTCTCCAGGCAATTATATATTGACATACATACCGACAGCTCAGTTTTTCACTTGTATACAATAATGTTTGTAAAAACCTGCTACTTCCAAGTTGGCTGTTTGCAGCTTCTATTCAGAAGAGCAATCTGTAACAGTGTGCTAAAAGACGCCCAAACCTAACTGGGTCCGACTGACCCATTGCTCTGGCCTGTTTATACTTCCCAGCTCTAACCTGGCCCTGTAAAGGAACAAGGTAAAAGTCCAAACGAGTGAGCTTACTTCTGCTGGAAGGAAACTGCAGCACCTGAGCTGGATGCTAGGGAGATCAAGAGTCTGCAATTGCTGTGGTGTGTGCACTTTATCTAGGCAATACCTCTATCCTATCACTTCACCAAAACTAAGTCTGAAAGAACCAGAAATTCTTTATTTACATTAACAGGGTAAAAGACTACCATCTTACATTCCTTAGTTAACATATACAAGTTTCTTCTAGATTTCCATGTTGTGGTAAACTCTGAGCTTGTTCCATTATAAAAGTTACAGTGTTTAAGACTGGTTTCCCCACTTACCATTCCAAGTATTTGTTTGCTGTACCATGTAGTATATGGTACAGCACAAGTTGTCAATGATTTCCAGGGTAGCCATGGGAATGAAAACTCATCTCTTTTCAAGTTAACACATACTAGCTACAAGGGAACAATGTTAGTATTTGAGCACAGTTTTAGAGACTCCAGAAGAGAAAGGATGCAGTAGGACAAGGTCCAGAACTTTGCCAACTGCAATGATGGCTACGCGGGCACCACCACCAGACTGCGCAATGCCCAGGTATTTAAAAGCTGAACACCCATTTTTTTCCCCCTCCTTCTTACTGTTAAAAAAGCAGCTTACGGTCTGGGCTTTATCTGTTTACGGCTGTGCATCTGTGTATATGTATGACAATAGGAATTCTCAGAGCAAGCCAAACTGAGGAAGATGGATTGGTCCACTGTTTGGTCATCTGTGGGTGTGTCCACACCAGTCCTGCAGTTCAGATCCTGGTGTGCTTTTGAAGCAAATCTCACAATTTTCCCTGAGCTTTGGTTTGGATTGTGGAGCAGCCTTCTGAGCTCACAAAATGGATTCTTTTTAGATGGAACTAAACCTGAATATGTGCTCCAACTGCTAAAAGGCATTTGGTCCACCATGACCAGCCTACAGCCCATCTTGAGTAGAACCCTACAATGGATACAGCAGAACTGAATCTTCCACGCCAACTCTTACTCCACAGAGTTGCTCCTACCACATCACATTACTTGCTAGCGCAGTATGTCTACAGTGTATCTTTGTGTCAAAACCACGTTCCTATTCCTTGGCAAGTTTGTCTTCTATACACAAAATCCACCTGCATCCTTTGACAGCTTCATTATTTCAGAAGGATATATTACTGTGGAAGGCCAGGAACGCAGACAGACAGACAAATTTTCACAGCTATACAGCAGCACAAATGTTTTGAAATGGACTCTGGAACCAATGGCACAGGAAGGAAATCCCCAAACTGTGATGTTCACAGTACCCAGCAGTGCTAGGCACATGGATGATGAGATTTGGTATACACTGAAGCTTCATACTCCACAAGGCTCTCTATGTGACTATGTGTTAATAATGAAGCCCTTACCAGCCTACAACAAGCAATGTTGGCACAAGTCTTCTCAACAGCTGCAGATTATTATTTTTTTGACATATTGATTACCGGGGCCACAACAGACGTATGGGAGTCCTGAAGCAGACTGATGTCACATTCGACTCACTGCTACCTTGGAAGAGGCAAACCTTGATTTAGTTTAAGTTTTAAATGATAGCTTGTGGCTTCTAATTTTGATTACACCATGGAATAGTGATGGTAATCAAAAGAAAATAAACGAAAAAGACTAAAACTCAAAGAGAAGACTTAAAACCAGGAGAACTGAAAAGATGACTGAAGAGGCTTACTAGGAGTTGAGATGAGGCCGAGAGAGCTGGAGACCTTCATGAAGTAATGGTAAGCTATTTTTCCCTTAACCACCTGTTCCATCTTTCTATCCTCAGCCTCTCTGGATTATTTATTGGTTCAAACAAAATGTGACCGATTTCTATTCACTGCTTCAAATTGCTAATAATTATCAGTCTACATTCTTGAAATTTATCATTCATATATCCAGACACACACATACATGTGTCTACTGTGTGTATTCTTTAAAATTTCTCACATAAAAGGGTTCCTCTGATCTTCACTAAAACAATCAGATTGGCTTAATTGCACTACTTAGGATATTCAAATTCTGACTATTAATTTTTAAAATTACTGATTTTTTACCATGGTAATCTCCTCTTTACATAGAAATCAAGGTATGATCCCCCCTACCCAGCAAACAGTAAAGTAACAAGCAGTGTAATTCTTGAACTAAGTTCTGCTGAACACCAACAGCGACTACTATGGACAATCAGAGCAAGAGACAATTAATGATAATGCTACTACCTAAGTGATTATAATGATAAACCAGCTGACTACTCAAGGTTTACCATTAATCTGGCTTTCTTGCTCTTTTTGGGCACCCACTATAATCACAAAGAAACAGGTTGTTATGATGACCTTAAGTGAAGGAACAAGAAGGGTGTAGAAAATTCCTCAAGACGAGCAGTAAAAATTATTTAAGACAATGACACAATAACAAAAAGTAGCATGACAACTGAAGCATACACATGAATCGCTGAGATTTCACACAGTTACCAAGACTGTCAAGCAACTAGTAGCAAAACATATCAAATAGTGGAGAGATCAGAAAGCTATGCAAGAACAGGTAGCATGAGGAGACCAAGATATCTGAGAAGACACAAGCTTACACTGCCACAAGCAGAAAGTTCTTTGCAGGGTATGTCCGTATTAAAGACAGGAACCAGACTGAAGTATGATATTACTAGAAAGGACTCCTGGATTCTACTAGGGCAGATTCAATTACAAAAAGCCGACCGTAAAATGAGTAGATGTTCTTACTACATTTATACATGTCGTACCAACATGTTTCCTGGAAAGCTGGACAACATCCATGCATATATTTTTTTTTTTTTCAAGTTTGGGGACAAAATCTTTGCAAAAAGGTACATTCTGTGCCTCATCCAAACTAGCAAAGAGCCAAGCAGCAGCGGATTGTAGAAGGGGTTATTTGGAGTCAGGCAATCCAGTTGAGGCATGTCCACCCAGGTCAGATGACACATCTATCTAAAAGGGGCACAAGCAAGGCTATTAGTTCATGGCTCTTCGCCTGAATTTACTGACAGGTGGCTAGAAATAATGTAAGGCATATATTATTTTTCCCAGTATAGTGGTAAGTGCCAAGACACAACCAAAGAAAAGATGCTTATGCAACTCTTAGAAGAGATTATGCAGCTGCTATAAAATCTTGGAGGGAACTGGCAGATACGGGTAGAACAGCTTTCTCTTGGAGATGGGTAGCTGACAAGGTTAGAGTCATTAGTAAAACTGGATTTGATTGGGAAATTTTGTTATATATATGCAGCCTACAATTATTGCTGTCTGCAAAAATCAGCAGCAGCTCACATGCAAGGACTGTATTTCCATTAAAATGACTAAGACTGGGACTTTTTCACAGTGGTGAGCTAATAAATGAGCTCACTGCACATCATGGAAACAACCTTGTCCTATGTTCCTGTACTTTGTGCACAGAAGTAACTTTCTCCTCTTTAGTGTTGTTGGATGAGGACCCTGCTGGACATGTACCATCATTCAGTCCCAGAGCAAAAACTGAGGAGAGCAGTCAAACCTGATCCACCTACAAGAGGGAAATATACTTCCTCAGGGAAGCTGCGCATCAGTCATTGTCAAGTCAGATGCTGTAGGGTTGCTATAAGAGGTATGGGTTTGGGGTTTTTTTGGGTGGGAAATGTGCTGGTTTACGCTATAGGTTCAAAAATTACTGGCATTGTGATCAAAAGTAGTCTGCAGATTCCATTGTTACATAATTCACTAGCAAGGTATAAAAAAGGGCTCCAAACAGCTCTATACCCAGAAGTACAGAGTGTAAATGAAGAATAGCTGATACCAAATTTTAGAAATTAGAAGCAAATGTAAAAGGGTTTTTAAAAATTTCTATTCCATTTATGATACTCTGTGGGACAGTGCATACATTGGAGATCATCCCAAAGTACTCAATGCTTGTTCAACAGAAAACCGGTATGCACACACAAGAATATGTTAAAAAATGTACTCAACGTAAAACAAAAAACCCTGAACTTTTCCCCTGCAATGTATTCACCAGAATTATATTTTGAGAAGTGGTAGGGTTCAAAACGACTCCTCCCTCGCTTTACTTTCTGTCTACCATTAGCAGAAAACAGTATAGGGCATTTTCTGTTCAGAAAGAAAGAAAATGCACAACCAATTACTTGTGAAGTGACTGCTAAAAACAAGGGAGGATGAAACCCAAGCACCAAGCTTTTACAATGATCTTGTAATAGCAGCAATCAAATTCCTGGCTACATTTCAGCTCCAACAATTGGAGCTGCAGTCCCACCTCAGCAGAAGTGAGAAATACATGCAAGTAGGTGCCAACTGAGTTTCAGTCTCAAATACTTTAGTATCTCCTACCCTGAAGGGTATTTTGAACTGCAGTGGTGGTATAAAGCCTTCCTGCGTGAACTCCTTGAGGCTCCTTTACAACAATCCATTTACTGAGGAAACAGAGAAGTGTCTGTATTTTAGCAAAACAACCTGTTTTCCAAGTTCTAAAAATAGAAAATTAAAAAAAATAATTAAAAGTGTCTGTCATTTTGAAACCACTTGCAAGCATTTCATCCTAAGCAACACAGCCTCCCCCCCTTGCTAAAAATAAAACAGTACATTACAGCAACATTTTTTGCTGGCTTCAGCCGAGGACTTGAAAACCTCCCCTCAGCCCAGCCGGGCCGTAAGCTGTGAGTCAGCACTTCTCAGTATTTCTGGAAATTCCTCAGCAGAGCATCCACCCTGTAGCAGGAAGCCGCCTGACCACTTCAGCTGGTACCAGGAAACAGGCGGGCGGTCACAGGGCTCACCTGAGCTGGGGACAAAGCTCAAGAAAACTTCACCAAAACTACCAAATGCTCCCCATCCCGCCAGCTTCCCGCACTCCCCCGGGAATACAGTGCCAGGGGAATAAACTCGCTGACCCCTTGGTCAGCAAACAAATATAACTTCATGCAGTGCCAATGAATAGGAACAAGTAAGATTAATAATAAAAAAACCCCCATGTTGGACGAGGACGCTGGCAAGTCTCTATGGAGCAAATCAAATTTTATGGGCTCTCCTACCCCAAATCCAGAGGCAGCTCTGCTCCATCAGCCCCGGGCAGGATCTGTCACCTGCCTGAGGAAGTCTGAATTCTTAAAAACCAGAGCCATACCCCGCCAGGTAAAGAGGAGGTTCTCCAGTGGGGTACAGAGAAATGCTTTCCCCCTTCAAGATGACAAAGCCGCCATGGGTTTAGGGCATCGCCGTGCTTGTGAGTTGAAGGGAGACATGACTGCAGCTCCCTCTCTCCCTCCAGCAGTCCTTGCTTTACACAGAAAATCTTACAACCTGCATACAACACAGCCTCGGGATGGGAGAAAGATGCACACCCCAAGTCTGCCTGCTATGGTGTTGTCAGGTATCTCGTCCTCACTGCGGCATAAACCAGAAGTCGCCATGCAAACTCTCAGTGCTTGATACTCCCAATGTGTACAACCACCAGGATGGAGACATTGCTCTTGAAACTGAGCTGTAACATGCACTTGGGTCTGTCTTTAGATACAAAGCAGTTATTTCATGAGTACTGCCTGTGGTGGGCACATCTCCTACATTACCCACCTCAGACCGAGCATCTACTCTTGCTTTGGTTTAGACACACGCTTTGACAGGGACATTAAAGAGAGAGAGTTAAGGGAATAGGAAGTACTCCGTGAACAAGAGTAATTGCATGTTCTGACCTCTCCAGCTTACATCACATGCGTTATCCAACAACTACACATCAAGAAGGAAACTGAATTTAAAGACATTAATTTTCAGCACAAAAAGTATGTTAAAACTAACAGAAGAACAAGACAAATGTTGACTATTTTTCTGCTTGTTTCTTGCTTTCATATTTGTGGCTATTCTCCAAAAAAAAATCTTGCATTATTTTTTTTTTAAATTCACATTCATATAAAGGAAGCTTCCTAAAGTCGGGTACAAAAAAAAAAAAAAAAAAATCTGTTTTTCTCAACTGTTTTTAAATACAGAGCAATGAGATTAAAGTGAGGCAGATAGCCAAATACCTCAGCCATCACAGTCATTAATAAACGCATTTAACATTCGTGCAGCTTTCGAATGCAGAACATCTGGTTCCAATTCCCAATCTGGCTTTTAATAAAAGTGCCTCCCCCACAATACTTTTATTATAAAGTGTTCTTTTCCTCCTCGCGCTCTCCCCCCCCCCTTTTTTTTTCACTTCAGTTTTTTCTCTCTCTCTTTTTTTTTTT
>NW_010524739.1:398-610 GCF_000687285.1 Phaethon lepturus | reverse complement strand
ACCATGTCCCCATTGATGTCACCCCATGACCATGTTCCCATTGACCCCATTGACCCCACGCCTATGACCGTGTCCCCATTGACCCCACCCCCGTGACTGAGTCCCCCACTGACGCCGCCCGCCGTGACCACGTCCCGTGTCCCCAGTGAGCACAGCCGCCACTGGTTCTTCAAGGGGCGGCTGCTTGTGGACGGGCGGGGAGAGCCGCCGTG
>NW_010524739.1:0-244 GCF_000687285.1 Phaethon lepturus | reverse complement strand
GATCGCCCATGGGTGACCATGGTGTGGAGGCTGGGCAGTCCCACCACCCATGGGTGATGATGGCTTCGAGGTTGAGGGGTCCCAACACCCATGGGTGACCATGGCGTGGAGGTTGGGAACCCTATCACCCATGGGTGATGATGGCTTCAAGGTTGAGGGGTCTCAACACCCATGGGTGAACATGGCGTGGAGGCTGGGCAGTCTCACCACCCGTGGGTGATGATGGCTTCAAGGCTGAAGGGTG
>NW_010524738.1:353-582 GCF_000687285.1 Phaethon lepturus | reverse complement strand
CTGCGGGGGCATTTCGGGGAGCATCAGTGCTGGAGGTAAGAACTGGCGCTGCAGCTGGCACCTGGCCAGCGTTATTAGCGTCTCACTTCTGCAGGCAACAAATCCGCCCACGTCCTCGATGGAAGGAAAAGCTGTTTGGAAACAAGACCTGTACCCGGCACACGGATCCAGAGATGTTCATCACCCCACGCCTCCCTACCTGAAGGCATCTCGCCCCGCAGCACCCAGG
>NW_010524738.1:0-318 GCF_000687285.1 Phaethon lepturus | reverse complement strand
GACAGGTTGGGCTGTTAAATCTTCCCCACCAGCCATCCCTGGCTGTCCCCCAGCATGCAGGGACACCAGAGCCGGGTTGTCCAGGCTGGGGGAACTGGCCAGAGACCGAGTGACCCAGGCTGAGCGCGGTCCAGCCTGTCTGGAGACCATGTCCCTTCCACAGGTTGGGCTGTTAAATCTTCCCCACCAGCCATCCCTGGCTGTCCCCCAGCATGCAGGGACACCAGAGCCGGGTTGTCCAGGCTGGGGGAACTGGCCAGAGACCGAGTGACCCAGGCTGAGCGCGGTCCAGCCTGTCTGGAGACCATGTCCCTTCCA
>NW_010524737.1:657-873 GCF_000687285.1 Phaethon lepturus | reverse complement strand
CGAAGGTACCCGCTACCCGAGAGGTTTTAGGGTCGTTGCCCAACGTTTTCAGCGCCCTGTGCCTCAACGCCCGGGGCCTGCAGTCCTTCGTCCAGTGCCAGCCCTTCGAGCGCCTCTTCAAGGTGCTCCTCTCCCCCGATTACCTCCCCGCCATGCGCCGCCGCCGCAGCTCCGACCCCCTCGGTGAGCTGCGCGGGGGGGCCGCTTTTTGGGGGG
>NW_010524737.1:0-208 GCF_000687285.1 Phaethon lepturus | reverse complement strand
TGTATTTTTCGGGAGGAACCTTTGTTTTGGTGGAGGGACCTTTATTTTTCTGGAGAAGCCTTTGTTTTGGTGGGGGGACCTTTGTGTTGCTAGAAGAACTTTTGTTTTGGTGGGGGGACCTTGATTTTTCTAGCGGAACCTTTATTGCCGGGCGCTTTATTTTTCTCGAGAAACATTTGGTGGGAGAGCGTTTGTTTTTTTTTTAGAG
>NW_010524736.1:388-757 GCF_000687285.1 Phaethon lepturus | reverse complement strand
TTTCTTCCACGTCATCTCTGACTTGCTGCTGAAGGATGCCGCACGGCTGCATTTCAGAGGGGTGTGTGCGTACGCGTCTTCTCTTTACTCCCGTACGGATCTTCAACCAGTTTATATTTATTACGCTGTGCTCGAATCCTACTTCAGGAAGGCCTCTGCCTGCTGTCTGAAGTTAATTTTTTTCCCCTTCGGTCAACCAACTCAAAATTGGGTTTGCATATTAAAATGAAATTTAATTTCTAGGCCATTACCCGCTGTGGTCTAGCTCCTGTCTGCAAAATGAGGAATAAACAAACAGGCCTAGCAATTCATTTCCCTTTTAGACATGAATTCCAGTTATAAACAATAGTAATAATATTCTGCAGAGCC
>NW_010524736.1:0-357 GCF_000687285.1 Phaethon lepturus | reverse complement strand
CCTCAAGCCACGTCACGGAAAGCAGGCAAAGCCTCGGACCCCGATGTACGCCAAGCCGCTCACATGCGGGGCTGGCTCACAGACCTGCTCAACGCCTTCCTGCACGGCCTGCAAACAGCACCTCTCGGATCCAAAAAAGCCCAAACAACGAAAAACCCCGCACAGCAACCCCCTTTTCTGTTTAGACTCTCCGCTCTTAAATTTTGAGAGCAAAAAATCCGGCACCTTTTAAAAATCGTTAACCCGCACGGGCGAGAGCAAGCGTCCCCGCTCACGCACGGGGCACTCCGGCCGAACGCTGCATTCGACCCACATCCCACCCGCACCCTCTTCCTTCCCAAGTGCGGAAATCCCGCG
>NW_010524735.1:0-824 GCF_000687285.1 Phaethon lepturus | reverse complement strand
GAACAGGAACTGTACCGCGTGCGTCTTGGTGGAGCGGAGACTCCCGGCGCACCCAGTGCTGTTTGCTTGCCTCTATTCCCTTAATAAATTGTAAATTTGAATTGGAATCCTGTTTGGGACTAAATCATTTATAACAGCTCCTTGCCACAAGTCATTTTAGAAACATCTCTATTATTTTTCTAAAGGCTGCCAGGGCAGTTCACAATACCGTGCCAAATGATCCACCTTTTCCACTTCATGTTGTGCACTAGATGTTGATATTTTTACAGATACTAAGTACCCTTTATTCCATAAGGATATAGTTTCACAGCAATGTGGCCCTTAGTGATCTTTCCTGTTGTGCATCTATTTATTCTAGATGACGTCTAAAGAAACAAACTTTCTAATTAACTTCTCAGATAAACAAATTGCTGTATTTTGATGGCTGCAACTGAAGAGTCTTCCTGTGTTAAAGGCATTAGTAACATATTACTAAAAAGCCTAAATTGATTACCGTGTTTAAAAGAACATGGTCCGGCTATATTTCTGAAGATTGTTTGGGGAACAGCCATGACAATCCACTTGTCACCCCACAGTGTTTGTATGCCAGCAGGTATGGTCTCAGTCAGCAGCAAATAATAAAATAATAAACTTTTTAATATTAGCCTGCTTAGAGGTTTTAATCGTGCATCATTTTAATGTACAGATTATTGTAACAGGTATACATGTATAGTGACAGCCATATGCTAAACTGAAGAATGTCAAATTGACACGATAGGGGGAATTTTTACACTTCGTTTAAAAAGAGAGTTGTTTACTGTGATAAATGATTTAGTCCCAAACAG
>NW_010524734.1:0-3356 GCF_000687285.1 Phaethon lepturus | reverse complement strand
CGCCGCTGACTACGCCGCGCAGCTCCGCCAGGTACCGGCGCCGAGAGTCCGCGGGGAGAAGTGCCTTCCCGCCCCGGCTCCATCTTCCCTCCTCTCCGCAGGCGTTCCCGGGAGAGGATGTGCCCGTCTTCGACTTGCTGGTGCTGGGGGTCGGGCCGGACGGACACACTTGCTCCCTCTTCCCCGGCCACCCCCTGCTGCAGGTGAGCTCAGCCGCACCTCTGCCGCCAGGTACCGGCGCCGAGAGTCCGCGGGGAGAAGTGCCTTCCCGCCCCGGCTCCATCTTCCCTCCTCTCCGCAGGCGTTCCCGGGAGAGGATGTGCCCGTCTTCGACTTGCTGGTGCTGGGGGTCGGGCCGGACGGACACACTTGCTCCCTCTTCCCCGGCCACCCCCTGCTGCAGGTGAGCTCAGCCGCACCTCTGCCTTTCATGTGTGTCCGTGGGGATGCTCTCACGCCTCGTTTTCATCAGGCAACTCGCAAGTAGCATCCGTGCGGCAGTTCCTGATTTAGGGGTGCTGTGGTTTGACAAATAAAGAGGACGAGAGTGAAAAGAAAAGCTGTTGATGTTGACTTAGCCCCCCGCTTTCTTCTTTTAATTATTTTTTCTGAGTTTTGGGGCAACAAAAGGGCAATCTTGACTCGGGTGGAGCTGTGGAATGGTTGAGGACCCTCGGTCGCCCTCAGCAGCCGTCACTCACCCCATTTATGGTCAGAGCCTGGATTGCTCCCCTGCTTGGGTTGTTTTTTTTTTCCTCTTTTCATGTTTGGTTTTTTTTTTCACTTTGATAGGAGGAAGAGAAGATAGTTGCTGCTATTACTGACTCGCCGAAGCCGCCGCCAGAGCGAATAACGTTAACGCTGCCCGTGCTGAATGCTGCACGGATGGTTGTGTTCGTGG
This sequence comes from Phaethon lepturus, assembly GCF_000687285.1. Classification (NCBI taxonomy): domain Eukaryota; kingdom Metazoa; phylum Chordata; class Aves; order Phaethontiformes; family Phaethontidae; genus Phaethon; species Phaethon lepturus. The sequence continues at coordinate 2,455 of NW_010524734.1, read as the reverse complement.
CTACGGGGGAAGGCAAAGCTGCTGTTTTAAAGGTTTGGACCCAAACTGTTAATTTTGTCAATGAAAATCCAAGGTGTTTGGGGGGAATGAGCGATCGAGAGGTTTCAGTCAACCGCTGAAGCATTTTAGGAGCGGTTTGCAGTTCTCTTTCGCCAACGGCTCGGCTGAGACGCCAATCCCTCTCTCCCAACAGCGCATTTTGGAAGGTGATGAGGAAAACCCCCTTCCCGCCGCCCGTGTCCGGCCTTGCTCCGGGCAGCTGCGCTGGTTCCTGGATGAGTCGGCAGCCAAGGAGCTGACCATCCCCGTTGAGAAACATTCTGTCTTGTAGAGCCGACTGCTGGGCCGGGCCCGGGTGACGGTAACCGCAGCACCAGCTGCGTGACATTCCAGGTGAAGAATGCTGCGTTTCTTCGTAGCACTTGGTTGTGGTGTAAAACACACTTCCCCCCTCTTTTTGGGGCAGATGGTGCTTCGCCAAACGCAAATTTCCATGTAATAATTCCTTCCGTTCAGTGGGGGCTGGGTGCCAGGCTGGAATTGCGCACGGTGACCACATCATGTGGTTTGTGTCGGTCGCTGTGATGTGAAAGGGGTGCGTGATATTAAACAGATAGATTTCGGCTCTTCTGCTCCTCGTTCTTTTTCCACCTGGCCACACTCTTCCCTAAGTGAGGGACTGGAGGAGCAGGTGTGGGGTTTGGGGTCTCGTGATGTCGGCGATGTGAGGACGGACGGACAGACACTTGTCTGGAGCAGCTCTGGCTGTAGGGTGACACTCGGTTTCCCTCACTGGTTGGTTGGACATGCCTTTGTTAATTCTGACTTTAGCTCTGCTTTAGTTTTTGCCTAAAACTTAGCGTCGGTGGCTCTTTCCTACCTGTTTTTTCACGCATCTGCGTGCGTAGCAGTGAGGTTTTAGCTTTCAGTAGCAAAGAACGTTTTGAGATTGCACGGTGTCTGTTGGTGCAGCAGGAAAGGAACAGTGTTCCTGTGCTGACAGACGAAGCTGCTGAGACAGAAAAGGCAGATGACTTTTAGGTTCTTAGGAAGCGCAGTACTTCTCTGCTAGAGCTGGGGTAAAAAAAAAACAAGAATTGAGGTTCCTGGTGTCTTTCAGAGCCACGGCGTCAACAACTACTGGAGTACAAGCGATTCAGCCTTTGTCAGCCAAGTGCCCGGGGTTCTGGTTTGTCCCAGCCGTCCGTAGTCGTCTCTAGCGTCGCCGTTCTGGTGGGAGCGGTGAAGCAGGCCTGGTTAGTGGCTGTTCTCGGTATCTCTGAATTAAGGAGATCTGGACAGAAACCATCAGGATTTGTAAGCTAAATATGAATGTGACTAAAACCAGGTTTGAATCTGCCCGATAGCTGAGCTCCGCGTCTTAAAAACGCAAAGCGATCCAGCAAAGCAGACGTGCACAGATGAGACTTTAAAACTCAAAATGTAAAGCAAATTTAAAATAATACTTAAAATAACATGATTCCCTGTTTGTGGACCTGACAAATGACGCGAGTTTGAGATGGTTTGGTAAACGTGAGTCCAAAAATGTGTGGTGGTGGATTTTCACACAGTTCATGTGCAGTTCGTGGTGCCGTGTCTGTAGAAACTTGCTCCTCTTGCACGCAGCAGCGCCGTGTTACCCCGCAGCGATTCCGAAACCCTTTTCCATCCGGCTTTAGGGCTTTTTCTAAACTATCCCCCGTTTACTTCCTTGTATTAAAAGTTTTTGGGCTTTTTGATCAGCTTGAGGGCTGGGGCAAGCACTGAATATTTCTGCTCTGAGTTTCCTGTTTCTGCGCGTCCCGTGGGGCATGAAAAAGGTATCAAAAACCACCGGTTGCGAAACGGTAAAGTGGCAGATTTTGTTCAGCTTGGCTAGGGAAGCGAGAGCAGGTGCAGAGCAGGGCTGTTTCCGTAATAGGCTCTCAAATTTGGAAATAACTCAGAATAAAAACCCCTCAGTTCTGAATTCCTCGCCCCTTCATCCGGTTGTGGGGTATCTTGTGCAGGCAGTGGCCAGGAGGAGGACGAGGTGGGCAGGAGGTGGAGCACAAATTTGGATCAAACCAAACGTGGAGCATCTTGTGCGGTCCACGGCGGGCCCCTGCCACATCCCAGGGCCCCGTGCACCATTGCACGGGCTCGCACGAGCCCACAGAGGCCCTGTGCAACAAGCCAGGGCCCCGTGCAAGGCCTCACGGGCTCGCACAAGGCTGCAGTGGGCCCGTGCGACATCCCGCTGCTCGTACGCTATCCCATGGCCACGCACAACGCGCCTCGGCCCGTGCAAAGTCCCACGGCCCTGTGCGACATCCCACAGCCTTCCCGCAGAGCAGATACTGGGAGCACTGGGCAGGCTCTGGGTGCGCCACTGGGAGCAGTGAGGGAGGTGTCAGGGGCTACTAGGAGTTACTGGGAACACTGGGCAGGCTTTGGGGGACACTGGGAGCACTGG
>NW_010524733.1:0-6924 GCF_000687285.1 Phaethon lepturus | reverse complement strand
GTTGTGAAGTCCATCCTTCTCCCGCAATTACTTACTTTGCTTGATGGTCAAAGGTCTGATATGGCAGTTGAAAAGTTTTAACTGTTGATGAACTCTAGATTTAGGGGCTGAAGGAGATGCCATAACGCAGGCTCTGTGATGCAGTGCTATGGGTATCAGTACGGCTCCGTATGTTCTGTTTTTTTCTTGGGGAGGGAAGAGGGAATTGATTTAGGAAGTTGCACACAACAAACGACAGTATTAAAGAATGCTAAGGTTGACCAGTAAAAAAAAAAGTTAGGAAATTTCAGAATTAAAGAAGTTGCCTGTGTAGCTAATATATCAAGGCACATCATGACACACAATCACATAACTGCTTTCCACCACTTCCCTGCCTGATTCAGTGCACAGGGTATACTAAGGTCTTTCAGGGAAGGTGTTGTTGGTATAATCCTTCCTTCTTTTGCAGCATCAGTTGTACTGTGCACAGTGAGAAAGAAAGGCAGCGTGAAGATCAAGTAAGGGTCTCCCTCAGGCTGCAGAGTGGTGCTCAGAGAACTCAACTGTCCCTGCCTCTAACCACGTTCTTCTATGTAATATAAGCCACACAAAATAATTTTTTTTAAGAGTGTGCTCTCCATTTTGTGTAGGTTTGAGTTTAAACCCAGGACCTAATATGAAAAAAAGTTCTGGGCATTCACAGTTTTTGCTGAAGGTTGTGGACATTCTGCTTTGAACAGAGAAAATGCTACAAAATGCAAAGTTCTCTGGAAAAAAAATATCAGGAAGTCATTTCTTTAAGTAGACCACCACAAATTAGAGGACACTTTTAATCTAGGAATTTCCTTAATTAAGGAAATTCATACTCAGTCTTCAGCATGAGGTGTGAATATTATTTGGGAAATAAAGGATAGGGCCATGTGTAGAGCAGTGAGGTAAAATAAGCCTCTAGAGGAAGCTCACTCAGGTACTGTTCATTCAGTGAACTGAAAGAGAGAAAGGCCTTCCCAGAAAAATCGTATGTGATCATGTCATTGGAGCCCATTTTTGATGCATATTCACAAGAAAGCTGAATTAAGTAACATGGGTTACCTTCTGGCATTTCTTAAGTTTTGAGATACTGCTTTTGTAATTTCAGTAATTTCTCAATATAATACAGTGCAGAATAGTACGTGCTATACATAGAAACATAAATTGTATAATATATACAAGTACTGTAACTTCAGTATACTTCAGACTCATGCAGTTAACAGCAGAGCTTAGGCATGCACTGAGTTAATTTCAATACATATGACTTTTAGATGCAGTAAAAACATGAGGAGCATAACATAAATACACAAAAAATTAAAGAGCTAGGTGAGATGATAGTACAACATTTTATTTGTAGTGAGTTAAGGTGGCTATATTTCTCACAGTTGGTACTGATTCATCCCATGCTATTTTTAAGATTTTTCTTTTGGAAAAAAAGCAGGAGTCAGTTCTTTCATTAAAAATAAAAGTAGTGAAATAATGTAAGAACATCCCCCCCCTTCCCTTTTTAATCACTATCTCTCAAGAGCTATAGGAGATGCTCAGTTCCTTCTCTGACCTTGAGGAGTATTCAGCCATCTTCCTCTCTTTCAGGAGGGTACCATACCCATCACGACAGCCCAAATGTCTATTCAGGTGATGAGAGGGAAGAGCCACAAGCACCAGTTTCAGTTTCTCAGTCAGTTTCTGGTGTATTTGCAAACAGGCGAGCAATGTTGCAAAACTTCACTTGCAAAATAAGTGTCAGACTCCTCCAGTGCCATCCTGGCAGAGTTCTGCCACATTTGCTTGCTTTCGTTTTGCTTTGCTCAGAGAAATGTTGCAGACAAGAAGACTATGCTAATTGTTAAATCGAAGAAATTGAGGACCATGCTGCTGATTCAATTGCTGCCGTGTCAAGTCTGTGCCATTTTTTAATCTATCATGGGTAGGTTTCACTTCATACAATTGTAAGAAAAATAGGAAGGGTTTTTGAGAACCTTGTGTTGGGAATGCAAGCAAACTTGTTCAGCAACACAGCAAGCTGTATCAGAAGGAAAGTCTCTGCTGTCAGAGCGTTGTACCAGTTCCATGTTGCGTCTCTGTGTAGCTACAGTATAGAAACACAGTCTGTCCACTAGAGTCATGCAAACAAGACTGAACATGCTAATGAAGGATTGCTAGACAGTAAGGAAAGTCTGTCTACCCACGCTCAATTACCTTCTTCATCAGAGTCTTTAATTTCAAAAATTTTAGTGTATGCATTTTCTTTTTTTTCTTCTTCCTACTGTCTCCCTGGGACTCACTTGTGATAAAAGCATAGGCAGTTGCTCTCAGACAGTTTGAACTGTTCCATAAGCAACATCCATTCACAAGCTGTGTGCCAAAAGGCAGCTGGATCTCTGCTTTGATTAAAGTAAACAATGTGTCAGGGTGCCTTTAAGCTGAATTTTGAGTGGCATGAAAGTCAGATGGAAAATTGAAGTTGAGATGGTACATGTTAAACCCTGAATAAAAATGTGGCTGATGCATCATCCTGCAGAGGTGAGCAGCTGGAGCTGTTGTCCCATTCTGCCTGCCTTTTCCTCCAGGTGGTTGTAAGCAATGACAGTTCTGTCTTGCAGTGTCTTGAATTTTCCAGGCTTAGCTGTCCATACCCCCCGCAGCACATGCAGTGATGAAGAAACATGCTGTAGTTCAAGAAGTGATTGCTCACACTTTGAACCATAGTTAAAGAATGTATTTGGCCAAAAGAGTTGAGCAATATGCATCCCTGTGCCTGGGGGTGGGGAGGAAAGAAATTTAACTACTCACAGTAGTAACCAGATAAAGGGCAGACTCTGCACCTTGGAGCATTGCTCAGTGTATCAATGTGGCAAGAAAAGCCTGGCTGGAACTGGGCAGGAGGATGGGAAGGAGAAGCAATTTTCTCTTTCCTTTGCAGTCCGAGTAGAGCACAGACTGGGGAGCCAGAGAAGGAAGCTGGAAGATGCTGCAGGTTTCCCTCTGGACTGCTCTTAGATCACGAGTGCACATCCAAAGGATGAAGTATCCTACAGAAGGCAGCTGTGTCCACTTTCTCTTTAAAATCCATTATTGCTTGGTGTAAAATACAGGCGCAGCCCTGGGAGGAGGAGCCACTGGCAGTAAACGCTCATAGCAATGGGCCTCATGGTCATGCTCTCATCTCACAACCTCCCTTGGCATTCTTCTGCACTCAGAGACAAAAAGAGAAGGAAGAGCCCTAGCTCACACTTTGATTGCAGATGCTCCTGGGTTATATGCGCCTGAACCTCTGAGGCTGAAGAAGCTGGGATCCCCCTCCACATGGGTGAAGATGCTTCACTGCTAGCCAGTGCAGTGTGCAGGAGGCAGTGGTGCTCCCACCAGCATCTGTCAGGGCTGAGCTTTACTCTGTTCTTCAAAAGGAAACACTGAAGGTGCCAACCCACCTAAAGGAACTCCAGGCTGTAGGTCCCCAGGTTATAAAAACATTCATCTGAAGCCATGAAGGAAGGACGTAGGCTCCCAAGGGGTCAGTTCTGCCCATGACCCCTGTGCTCATTCTTTCGCTGGCTGCTTCTAGATGTCCTTTTGCTTGTCTCTCTAGGGACTGTGTATGCAAACTGTGCGGGGAGCCAAGTCACCCAACACAGAGGTCCCTTCTGCGAGCCAGGCACCTTAAGCAAAGCTTACAGGTTCTGCATTCCTTATAGTCTCTAGCCTTAAACAGTTGTCTACTTAGAGACTCAAAAAAATTTGTCCATATTATATCTAAAGTAGATTAGCTAAACCATATTAAAGCCTTGTGTTCATGTTCTCATTCAGAATTCATGTTATTTCCATTTAGCTTAATTTACTTGGCTAATGAATTAAAGCAAATCAAATTAAGTTTACTTTAATTCTGAACAAGAATGCCCAGTGTTCGCATAGGGAGTTATGCAGCTGTAATAACCTAAATTCCCATACCTAGTTGACACATGACAACTATTCTGAAAATTCAGAAAACAGAAAAGCTCCCAAATAGTTTGCCATATATTCTGGGATTTATACAAAATCTGAGCACCTTTTCTCACTCAACTTCTTTTCTAAACTGGGATTTGCTCTAGTCCAGGTCAGATTCCCAATAGGAGCTGTAGCTGCATATCTACAGGTATCCCAAACCCACAAAAGGTGGGGGGAGAAAAAAATGTATCTATCACTCAGTACATGCTCTTCAGGCCTTTATGGTCCTCAACATTGCTGAGAATACAACGCTACCTCATGTGTGAGGCATGACATGGGTTCTGCCCTTCCCACCAAACATGCCATACTTCTGCTAACAACCCTCCACTGAACCACATTCCCACAGAGCAGTCACTGTCCCCACTGCCTGGAGGAGGAACAAGCCTAACAAAGAAAAATGGGCAAAAATAGACTGGTAGAATTAGACCGGCATGTAGGGTCTATGGTCTGTAGCAATTGGCAAAGATAGCTATGTGTTTGTGGGCAGAGGTGACTCAATTTTTTCCTTATTATTGGTGTGTCAGGCATGTTCTGTCTGTAGCAACTCTATTTTTGTATAAATTTACCATATATATATCTTTTCTACATTCACTTTTTACTCCAGTTTGGCAGGCTACATTCTTAGAACTTACATTAAACATTCATGAAACCATTTTTCAAGATTTTACCTGTTGTATACTTTTTTGTCTCTTGTGAATAACTGTCACTGAGATATTGTTTCAGTGGTGAATTTGAACTCTTTCTTGGTTCATTTTTAAATCCTGCTCAAAGGTTTGTAATTTGAAAGTAGTCTGACAATGAGCAGAACCTATCTCAGCTGCTGTAGTGAGCTGCAGAACAAGAATGTTTGGGACTACATTCAAGGAGGCACTTAGACACCCAATTCTCAAAATTAGGTACTTAAAATACCTTCATAAGCCACTGCTCAGTCCTGGAAGTGCCTAATTCCTTAGTCACCTACCTTTTCAGGTTTAAGTTCTTGGGGCTGCTGCAGGTGCACTTTGCACCTCCTTCAGGTTGTTCAAGTCTTTGTAGGGTCAAGCAGCTCCTTGCTTAATGTGCATCTAAGACTCACCAGCACAGATTAACTGGATATTTCTCTGCGTGCGTTTCTTAGAGTTGTGATAGTTGTGCTAGAGGCCATCTAAAGGAAAACAAGGTCTAGATTAAAGAGTACTTGAGTGCCTGCAAAGTGAACTCTAACACTCCTTTTTTTAAGCATCTGGTTCCTGAGTGCCCAGAAACTGAAACCTTGAACTAGGTTCAATTTCCTACAACTGATCCTGCATACTTTCCTCTGGGAGGAGAGTTTGTGGCTCTAGAGAGCTGAGTCCCAAGACCCACATTCTGAGCATGAGACCTGAGATGCACAGGCTGAGCTTAGAGTCTCTCTCTAGGAAAGTCGAAATACAAGGTGCATTTGAACTCACACTCAGCTAGAAATGCTGGTTATTTGTTTTGCTTTAAACTGAATTTGAATTGAAGACAGAAATAACCCTGAAAAAAGTGAGTAGATGACAAGACTTCTTTCTTCTCAGGAAGCAACCTGATCAACAGGGAGAATGTGAACAATGACATGTCAGGGTGTGTGAGCTGTGCAGGCCGGGGGAGCCTGTCCTGCTTCATGGATCCCAGGTGGATTTAAAGAGAGTCTGAGAACTTGCAGGCTGAAGGAAGGCTGGTTTTACATGCTGTTGAGGTTGAGTAGCCATTGAGCATAGAGGGGTTTGAATCACATTTTCAGGGTACCCACCTCAAGGATGCCCAAGTTGTGTTTTGTTTCTAACCACAGGCATTACAGGGAGTTGCTGGGGGAAGAAATAACCCATTGGTTTTTAGGTCCCTGCTTTGAGCCACTTTTCGGTCCTGAGCAATTCTGTGTGATGGCTGAAGTGAACCTTGCGCACCACCAGTGGGGCCCCTGTGGCCTAGTGCATGAGCACACAGAGACAGGCAGGGCACACCCAAACTGCTGCAGCACAATACAGACCTCTGTGATGTCTGAAGCACTGCATTTCTTTCGAGATTGGTTCTTCACAGGTGCTTGTATTCAGCAAACAGAAAAAAAAGACTTTTTTCCCCTGTATTTTGGCATTTATAATAAATAAAATCTCCTGCTGTATAGACTTAAATAATATCAGGTTAGTTCCTACTCTTTCAGTCCCAAGAGAGCAAATACTTGTATCAGTTTTTTACTCCCTTCACAATTCACCTTCTTCAAGAGAAGTCTTGGGCTAAGACTTTTTGAAATCATCTCTCAGGCTCCAGAAAAAAAACCACTATAAAATTAAGTGATTTATATCAAACTTGTTATCAAGTAATTATTAGAACTGCTAAGAACAACATGATAGCAACAAAGAATAACACCCAATATTTCACATATGAAATGTGGTGACCTTGCATTGTGCTGGCTTGGGCAATAAGTACTTCTGAAACCAGTGACCAAAGTTTCAAGTGTTTACAAAAGAGAATTTCCTCTAGAAAGAAGGTTTCCAGTCTGCCAGAGGGTTAGTTTATGTTTGAAATGTTCTGACCAAAGAAACAAATTCAGATGCACTATTTGTCTGCTTGGACACTGATGTTAGGAAGAACAAGCGAAACCACCAAGGCGAAGGGCTCTGGAGCGGAGGATCGCATCGGGGGACCCTTCCTAAAGGGGCAAAACCGTGAAGGTGAAAGCGCAGGGAGAGAGAGGGTGCCCCAGCCCTGCCCCAGGCCGGCAGCATGGGCTCCTGGCGAGCCTCAGTGTGAGCGGGGACAGGAGCAGCAGTGGCCAAAGACCCTCATGTACAAGAGCAGCCCCCAGGGAGCACGAGTGACCCGGAGTGCAGCGTGTCAGTTTGCACAGGGATAGGCGTGTGGGCAGGTCCCAGTCTCCCCGCCCCTCCTGGCACTAGAGTCTCTCTCAACGAGTGGTCATCGCCCTCCCAG
>NW_010524732.1:0-12757 GCF_000687285.1 Phaethon lepturus | reverse complement strand
CCAGCGCCCAGTCGTCCCCGCCGGGTGCTCACAGGAGCCAGAGGAGCACTTCAAGGCTCCTCGTGCAACGTGTTTGCAGGCTCTGGAGGTGCCGGGCTGTCTCAGGGAGGCTGGGAGAGGGGATCAAGCAGGTGACCACTCAGGGTGAGGAGAGAATTACGCCTCCTAAAGTGAGCATAAACCGATGTTATGCCTGGTGTTAAGGCCATGAAGTTAAACACACACTTATGCATTTTGCTGAACTGGGCACCTTACCGTATCCGAATAGGGACTGGAGAAAATGTTCCTTTTTGTCCCTGGTTTATACCTTTCCTTCCCTCCCCGATCACCTTGAACCGGCACTAGAGCAATGGCATCGTGCGCTGCCTCTGAAAGCTGAACGGGCTGGAAGCTAACGGCAAAACACAACAAGCGGTTTGTTTTCGGACAGGATCACGTCTGATGAGGGCACCTCCGGGCAGTCCCCAGGCCCTCCTGGGAGGGGAACCTCCGCGCTGACTTTGCTGGTAGGGCTGGTGCTCCCCTTGCCGCAGTCTGGGCAGACCCAGATCCCACCGGATGCAGATCCCCAAGCTCCGCTCGTCCTAAGGAGTTTGGCTGCTTTGTGCCGGAGTTTTAGCCAGCAATAGAGACCCAAAGAGTCCCGGTGCTGCTCTTCAGCCTGTAATATAAACACTGCTAAACACGGGTCAGGTACTAAAAAAAGTCCTTTTGCAGAAGAATCAGGTAACAAAAGCGTTATATACAGAAGCATTCCTACTGACGGCAAAAACCACAGCCATTTTAGCTGTCTGCTCTAGATTAAAGCCAACAATCACGCCAGAAGTTGCTCAGCAGTTGTCTCCCTGATATGGAAGAGAGAAACTTCAGTTCTTGCTCGGAAGTAGTGGAAAATAAAGCAATAAAGCCAGCCCGATGGCAGGGTGTGAAAACGGAGCCTGGAGCCTCTGGCCTGTCAGGAGCACGGCTTTCCTGGCCGAGTAGCCCTGTCCGTCTGCCCGCAGCTGCCCGGCCGAGCGGGCCCGGGAGGGCTTTCGGCACTACTGCCCTGCGCCAAGGGAAATCCAGCTGCGGGGGGCAGCTCTCCTTCGGAGTCATGGCCTCGGCACACCAGCGGCGTCCGTCCATGTCCGGCTTTTCCCTGAAGCCCTTTTTGTGGAGTCGGAAAGGAGGAGGAATGCTGCTCTGGTACCTCACACCTGCTCAAGAGATGCCAATGCATCCCACGCAGTGCCAATACCAATGTGAAATAGCAAATACCAGCATCTGGCTTTGCAGGTCTTTTTTTTTTTTTTTTCTGGATGCCTAACCTGCAAAGGGAGAGCGTGCGCTGGCTCTGTGTTTGTAAAGCGGTATGGGCATTATTAGTGATTTTCAATTAAAAAATAACAACAATAATGTGGACAACAATGCCTCTGGGAGTGAGGATGCTGTGCCATATGCTGCCAGGCAAATGCCGGGGGAATCTCTGCCAAGGGCCGTGGGAGGCTGGCCGAGGCTTTGCCTCCTTGCTGAGCTGATGTGAGGTGTCAGTATTTTAAAATTCAGCTGCAGCACTAGCACTGCTTAAACTTTCCACGGTCATCCTCCTACAGGGTAAAGATCATCAGTAATACTCTTCTGTAACGGGTTATTTGCCTCCTGTTTGTTCTAGGGTTTATTTAATAAACCCTTTCATGGGAAGGGTTTCTACAGGAAATGTAGAATTCTACATGGGAATCTACAGGAGCTGGTTTTGAGCCTCTGTTTGAAATGCTACTGTCTGGTTTGGAAGTAAGGTACTGTCACATGAAATTTTTTGGTATAAATTAAGGTGTAAGTTTATACCAGTTTATTAATATAAGCTATTTTAATATGAGAAGGCCTGCGCTGTTTTTTTCTTGTGTAAAATTTGGAGGTACTTCAGCTAAGCCAAATGAAGCCACTCTACGCTGTTACAGTTGCCCAGCTGGAAGCCTCTAGTACTATAAAGCACTGACATAATGGGCAACTTGTCTTCTGATGACAATTTTCTCATATCTGCACGCAACCACTCTTGCAGAGAGATGCTGTAACACATTTGTCTCCAGCATCCCCTTATGCGCTCTGTGAGATAGCACCGTGTCGGGCGTCACGGTGGGGGATACATCGGACAACCCCGGTGCAAAGGGACGTGGCTCTCGGTCATCCCTAAGGAGCGTGCTGGCTTATAGGGTGATTTGCAGGACGGCCCTTGCAGTTGCAAGGCAGCACCTCTCTCTCTCTCCCCCCGCTTCGTGACTATACAGAGAGCAGGCTCGGTGGATCACGTCAGCGCAGCCTGGCGCACGAAGCCCTGTGGCGGCAGACCGGCTGTGTCGTGGGGGCTGCGAAGGCACGAGCTGCATTCCCAGCCCCAGGGAGGTGTGAGGCTGGAGTCCATGGCATGAACTTCAACTGCTGGAGCTCAAATCCGTGCTCAGGGTCCAAAATGGGTCACAATGTGTGACAGGGGCATGCTAGAGCAATACATACGATATAGCATGAAATGAGCAGGAGCCTTAGGTGCTGCAGAACTGGTCCCCACCTGCATGTGATCCTTCATTTTAAAGACTCCAGCATCAGGGAGATTTTCCCAAGTAACTTTTGTTAAAGTAGAAATTGCCAGGTGAGAGGGTCAGAAGATTTGCTGAGCCTGGAGAAATTCTTTGCTGGGTAACTTTAAAAGAAGGAGTTACATGAAGTCAGGGTACTTTAAGAATCTCTTCTACAAAAGTCCAGGATCACAAATTTGAATCAAGTCTTGCTGTCTGAGAAGGCTGCTTGGCTTGTAAATCAGTCTCTGTTTACAACTGCTGGTGACAGATCCCACGCTATTAAAGATGATGTCATTTCATAGTGAAGTATCTGTTTTTCCCATGGCAAAGAGGGATCTGCCACCCCAGATCAGAGTCTTGGCTCATCGCATCTTGTTTTCTGCCTCCGGGGATGGACAGTGGATGGTGCTGTAAAAAACAGCAGTTCTCTTCACTCACTTACACTTCTTTAAAATTCATATATCCTGTGAAACGATGCTACCTGTTTGTCTCATCACTTGCACATGCTCAACTAATGCCCTAATCCATTAGATTTGACTACACTCTTAGTGTTGCATCATGTCAGATCTTGCTGACAGTACAAAACATACTGAATTTGTATTTATTCCCTCAGAGCTGTACCACCAAAGATTTAAGTGCCTGATTCCCTATTGTTCTCCAGTGCATATGCAGGGCTCTCCAGGAAACTGCAGCTAGGAATTTTTATTAGAAGCCTTTATAAAAATCACTTCTGGCCTGATCAGCAAGGGTTTTCTAATAAGCATGCTCAAGAATGGGTAAAAGAAAGAATAGCCACACTTGATTTAGTCGATTGTTAATCACAGCGTATTTTGTTCACTCAAAGAAAGCATGCTATTAATGCACACACGCACACTGTTTATCTATCTATCTATCTATCTATCTATCTATCTATCTATCCATCCATCTATCTATCTATCTATCTATCTATCTACCTACCTACCTACCTACCTACCTACCTACCTATCTATCAGAAAGCAGAAGCAGTCACACATGAATAAAGTAAACATACATTTTCTGCCCATCAGCTCTATCGGTCTGAGCAGCCTGAGGCTGGAGGTTTGGGTCGGGTCCCACGGCGTGCTGGCAGCACGCACCCCACACCCCCACGCCTGCCTTCCCCCCACTGCTGGGAAGGGCAACGTGTGGCCCCTGGGTTCCCGAAACCCTGGGGTGCTGCTAGATGTCAGGCCGAGCAGCTACGTTTTTTTGCATATCAAAAATCGGATCAAAGGGAAAAGATATTTTTTACTTCTCGGCCTACAGTTTTAGTGACGTTACTGTTGCGCCCACACACAATCACTGCAAATGGCTGTCTCTGAACAGGCAGTGAAGTGCCTAGTTTGTGAGGTGCCTTGACTGGTACTGTAAAGTGTCTGGGAATAAAAGCCACAGTGGGTCAAAACCGTAACTTCAGAGCCAGGCCAGATGCATGGGAGTTGGGAGCTGATCCTTCAACGAAGGATTTCTAATGTTCTGGCACTGGAAATGGCCCTTAAGTACCCGTAGCCACTGTAAGGTCTCTTTCTACTGCCAGACTGGTATAAAGAGGTTTTCATGTAAATGAGAATTAGGCCCCTGGGAGTTCTGCCCGGGTAAAAGCATTTGTATTGCACCAGGTGTTAATATAAAGTCACGCTCACTGTTATTCCTCCCTGCATTGCGAACTGATGTTCTAGCTGGTTCTAGCCCTGACTCGTCACTACCCCAGTCACAAAGGGACTTGCACCTAGTGCTGCACATAAAAGATGCACAAAATACCTTAGACAACTTTGAAAGAAAGCCCTTTGCCCCAGCAAAGGAGCTGGGGGTTGGAATTCACATCAGAGAAAACCCGGACTGCAGCAAACTGGAAAACAATATGCAGGTAAAAGAACAAGCAAATTGGAAGAAGGGAAATGGAAGTGGCACTCCAAAGCAAAACCCTTTCAACAAGACAACTGAAACAAACGCTCAGTGTCTTGTGGGTGTAGCCAGCTGATAAAAATATTCACTGCTGAGAAATGTCATTACTCTGAAAAAGAAATAAAGATTAATACTCAGAAATGAGGAAAAGGCTGGAAGTCCCTGGTGACTGAAAGATGAAGAACAGCATCGTTTAGGCTTTGCTCGTTGTTGTTGCTAACTCTCGAGGGAGACCGGGATTGTGCGCTTTGCAAGCTTTATTGGAACTGCATTGGCATTAATCATGTGCCTGAAGACAACATGGCATGTAGTTTGGCAAACGATGATATGTGATATAATGGGAAAGAAGCAGTTTTTTTCTCTTTTAATAATGGTCACTGCACATAGACTTGATTCTGATCTCACACTGATTTTATACAGTCATTTCACTGATTTATGCTGGCATGTAAAGGAAAGCAAAGAGGTTAGGGTGGGTACATATGCAATCAGTCATTGTTCACCTGAAAGCGTTCTGTGAGTTGCATTTGGATAATACTAAAGTTTTTACTAATTGCAAAACTGAAAAATGGAGAAGAAAACAAAAAAAAAAAATCTTCTTTTCCCTAGATGTCTAGAGAAGAGAAACTTGATTGTGCCACAGGAAAACAGGGCTTTATGCCTTGTTTCCTGTGTTCATGCTTTATACTATTGGTTTACACCATTATGAAAGAAGATTTGGATTCAAGAGGTCTGTTGGAAGAAAAGAGCCATAATTGAAGTGCTCATGTGAATAGTTTGCTTAGAGCTATGGATCTTCCCAAGGCATGACTTAGGATATGGATGTCCCAGGTCATTCCCAACAGGCAGTTTGGAGGCAGCCATCCCATTTTCCCAGAAAGGAGAGTTTAACCAGGCAGATGTGTGCTGCATTGGGCCACTTGTCCTCAGTGCCAGAGAACAGTCCTTGATCCATTTGTTTACTAATTTGGATACAGCCCCGGTGACCACAATTTAGGGAAATGGTGCTTTCTAAATGGGAGTCACTATGTTTCTGCTGCTGCTGCACTATTGATGTCTTTGCAGAATAAGCTGGGGATGATGCAAGACAAGACTATATTTCAATGCTGTAGTGGTTGGATGCTGTGGTACAAGCCCAAAGATGGGGGCAGCCTAATTATCCTGAAAATTTAGATTATTTAAGGCTCGTTAACACTAACTGAGCAATTCACTGGTGTAATTTTTTTCTGGATGACAGTCATTGGCATCGACCAGCAGTTCAACAGGTAGCAGCTAAAGGGTAAATGATATTACTACAACTCTTGCTCCCAAACTGTAGAGCCCAATGGCCAGAGTTGGACTCCACTGTTTTTTGCCATTGCTGTCCATCCACCAGCGGCAAGGTGATGTGTCTTTTGCCATACCTCACTCTGGGGAGGAGGCTGAGCCCTCTGTGGCTGCATTATGTGTAGGGTCCTGAATTTTGCAGGTATTCCTGACTTGCTTCCTTAGTCCTTGACGGTGGACGTATTTCTAGCTCACAAGGCAAAGTTCTGCTGGTGCTGGGAAGGGAGAGAGCACAGTCCTCTGCCGTTAGGTACGATGTCTAACTGCCTCAATCCATCAGAAACAATCTTCTTCCAAGCAGTGGGGTACGACGCATCGTGCTACCGAGGAAAGAATATTAAAGGTCCGTGATGATTAGCCAGGGGAGCTGTCACTGAGCCCTGCCCAGACTGCTGGGAGACAGGGCTGGGCCCATTCTCTTTGTCCCTGAGGGTAACATAATCCGCTGGGCATGAAAGACCTAAGTGGAGAGTATGTTTTTTGATGGGATGGTGCAGACCAGTGTGTCAGCATCCCCGTTTTTTAGCATACCCAAACTTTCAGTGCACCAGGAGCCATGGCTGCTGTAAACCAGAGCCAGTTTTGTTGTACTAAGCCTGCTCCCAGCATACAAAAACATCTTCTCATTTTCTATAGCAGCACTGTTGTGCTTCTTTCCAGCTCCTCTCTTTTACATAAAATTAATGCTGCATGAAAGTAAGATAATAAAAATGTGAAGCCTGGAGTACCTTTGGTCCTGCAGTGTGACCAAAGAAAACTTTTCTGCTGCGCTTAGAGGGATGTTCATGTCATGGTTTAGGGAACCTTGAAGGAGCTAAAAGGCACATAGTGGTGACATCTTTCATGTCCCTCTGTCAGATGCCTTGGTTACCAAGAGTTCAATAGTGCAGGATTTTTAAAAAGATGGCAATCAGAACACTAGTGTTGGATGCCTGGGAGGAATTTGGGCCCCTTGGCATTTTGTCCTTGCCTGTGGCTCTGCCAGGCTTGGCACTCCTCTTTCAGCCCTCCCTCTCTTGAGAAGCAGCACCCCTGGACATGGCTGCCAGCGTGGCCGGCTGGGAGAAAGCAGCGAGGGGGAGAACCAGGCTGTCACGGGGCAGCACCAAGGAAATCTCAGCAGGCTGGAGGGGAGGTGCAGGAGACAAAACCTCAAATTGTGCCTAGATGTTCGATGGGATGATGGGCTGTAGCAAAGGCTTGGAGACATCTTTTAAAAAAAATTCAAATAGTTTTGCTGTTCTGAACCAGAGTGACTGGGATGTACAGACTAGAGCTCTGCCAGTTGCTTCATGCAGACAAAAACGTGTGTGAATATAGCTTCAGCCTTGCCAGAAGAAGGTATTTAGAAATCAAAAGATCACAAAAAGCAGTAATGTTGGATTTTACTTGTTTTGTTGTGTGTTTTTTTTGTTTGGTGTTTTGTTTTTTGGGGCGGGGAGGGGTGAGCTTTTAGGCCATATTTTAAAGATTTCCTCAATAAAACATGAGAACTACAAACTTCCTCCTTGCAAAAAATGAAAACCCTGGCTCTGATACACTCACAGGACTCCAAGTAAAAGGGCTTTAAAGGGAAAAAAAATTATAGAATTCAGAATTAAATTATGAGCACTGAAAACATTGGAACTGGTATCTTTCTCTAGCTCAGTAAATAAGGAAACTCTGCTTGTCTCATCCAAGTGGTATTAGTAAGTAGCTGGGAGTACAGCCTCCTCCTGTGAGTCAGAACACCTACCTGCTAAGCACTTATCAGGAACATTTACTGAATAACTGAAGCTGTTAGCATTGGTTTCAGTGGTCCGTCCAGAACACAGTGGTGATGCTTTTTCTGTAATAGAACTTTATTATTTGCCTCTTTGCTCACACAGCTTTTCTGCTTATATGCATTTGTCCTAACAGCAAGCTGCAGATGCAACAGAGGCCAGCGGCCAGCAGTTACTCGTATGGTACCTTCCCCTTTTTCAGCACTCCCTGGGTTTAAACTAAGCTGAATGAAATGTAATATGCTTAATAAATAAATTACAGAGTGCAAGATATATGGGGAGCAGGAACAAAGGGAGAAAAAGCCCCGTCTGCCTTTGGCTGGCAAACTTCGGAGCACGCTGGCCCAGCGTCCTTCATCGCTGCAGAATCACACAGCAACTTCTCAAGCCTTTATAAGCACGCAGGCTTGTATTTGTGGCTGCAGAGAAAATCCTTTCAAGTGCAAACAGCACGTAAACTCCTCGCTCTCTAAGAATGCCTCTGGGAGGTGCAAGCTGTCTCTACGCTTACTGCCAGGATATTTGCTCTGAATCTTAGCACTGACACAAAGCCAGAAGTATGGGCGTCTCTAGTAAGTGCATGCTAGTCCTACCTCACAGTTCTGGTCCCCAAGCTCTTTTCAAACAAAAACCGAACGAAGCGTCGCGTCTGTTGGACCTGATCCATCCGCAGGCCCTTTCTGAGGAAAAAAGCGCACGCCTGTGTCTGTGCTTCCCGGGCCGTGCACTCGTTCTGCGGAAGCGCTGAGCACCCGCAGCGCGGGCAGGCTGCCCTCCGGGGCCTAGCGAAGCGGGGCTGCTCAGGGGGCTTTGATGCCTGAGCACCAGCCGAGCGCGGCGCGAGCTGCAGGCCGGAAGGCAGGGAGCGGCCGTGCCGCAGCAGGCTGCCCTCTCAGCGTCACCGTCACCCTCCCAGAGCTCCTGCGAGTCAGCTCCAGCAGGAGCAGCAGGTGCTCAGCACCCCGAGGTGTCCTGGCAGCTCGGTGACACTCGCTGGTAAAGTGGTGCACGGGCATCGTTTCGGAACAGGGCTTTCCCGGAGCTGCTTTTGGCATTTCCACGGTGTAGCTTTCACCATGGGCAGTGGCCAAGCGTGATTTTGGGAAGAGGATCAATAAGGTCTAGAAGGCAAGAAGTCAAAACCCGTAGGACAGCTGGTCGTTGTTATGCTGATGTGCTATTTCATCAACAAGCGACAGCAAAATGCTGCTCCATGTCACGGCAGGCTTTGAGAAGGTTATGTTCTCACTGCCCCACAGAAAGCAATAATAATATTTCTGATATTTCTGATCCTTTTCCTCCAAACAAAACCTGACACACTGGGAACAGCTGCCTTTTTGAACTAGAGCTAAAACTGCCTACTGCTTTTTTGCATGGCTCCCATTCTCCTGCTGCTGGTTGTCAAAAATGAAGGTGAGCTTGGTCCGTCCGGGCCTGCTCAGAGGCACGGCCTCTAGGTGTTTCTGGGCTTCTGTTTCTCACGGGCTCTGCACTCATGTCCTAGGCGCTGCTGTGTCCAGACTTCCCATGCTGTTGTTTCAGAGGTGTCCACCTGCCCCCGGTGGGTTCAGCGATCTTCTTCCTATCATCCCACCGAGTGTTTGGGATTTCTGATGAAAGAGGGAGCAGCAATACCAGTTACTATTATTAGAGTTATATTTTTACATTTACTGACATTTCACGGAATCTCACAATCACTAAGGTTGGAAAGGACCTTCAAGATCATCAAGTCCAACCGTTAACCCAACGCCACCATGCCCCCTAAACCATGTCCCAAAGCACCACATCCACACGTTTTTTTAATATTTTCAGAGATGCCGACTCCACCCCCTCCCTGGGCAGCCTGTTCCAATGTTTGACCACTCTCTCGGTGAAGAAATTTTTCCCAATATCCAACCTAAACCTCCCCTGGCACAACTTGAGGCCATTTCCTCTCATCCTATCACTAGTTACTTGGGAGAAGAGGCCAACACCCTCGTCGCCACAACCCCCTTTCAGGTAGTTGTAGAGAGCGGTAAGGTCTCCCCTCAGCCTCCTCTTCTCCAGACTAAACAACCCCAGTTCCCTCAGCTGCTCCTCATAAGACTTGTGCTCCAGACCCCTCACCAGGTAGAAGCATTTTTTCCTTCTGTTTACCAGTATCCCAGAGCCAAGTCAAACAGCCCCAGCTCCTCTTGCCATTCTTGCTGCTGACAGCTCTCCCCGCTTCAACGCTGTGGTCGTACCTGTCCAGGCAGTGCTGTGCTTCAGCTTTATGGGACACTCGCACTCCAAGGCCCTGTTAGAGGAGTCAGCCGGGCAGCTCCTCCATCCCAATGAAGGCCAGGCTGTGCGGCCACCATGCTCCTCTTTCTCATCACGACTGTATCCGGCTGCAGTTAGACTTTGCCCCCGCAGCGGGAGGAGCAGCCAGAGGATGTCTGCTCCATCACAGCCAGCCTTCTCAAAACTCCCTTATCACCCAGCTAGAGGGCTCAGGGTCCTGGGCTGGGACAGTCCAGCAAAGCTGACCTGGGAGACCATTCAAGGACACCTGCTTCTCCTTCTCTGCAAGATCTGAGATGCCAACCCCTTCTCCCATCACAGGGATAGAAGACCAGCCAGGTTCCACCAGCCGCATGTCAAAGTCTATGCAACACGACCTGGGTATTTGCACCCTGGCTCCCAGCGACCCAGCTGGGTAAATCTGGTCTGACTGGAACATGCACTTCTTTTGGCTGCCCGTGATGCCTTCATAACCTTACCCAAATGTGTGTGTTGCACAGAGGGAGAACTCCCAAATGCCCCAGGTCTGCAGCCCCCAGCTTCCTTTGCCATCATCTGCTCTCATGTTTTTCTTTTCTCACTATAAATGAGAATGTAGCCTTTGAAGCTGGGTGTAAAAGGGTTATTTTCTATTGGATCCTATAGAACTTTTCTGTAGGAGGAACAATAAGGCACTGTACAAAATGTGTAAATAGTTATATCACTCTGATTTATGTTGAAAACACATGTTTTATTTATAGCTACAGGAACTATAAAATGCAGTCTGAACTACTCTCAAGGCTTTCTTTCTTTCATGAGAAGAAGTGTTTCACAACAAAAACAAAATATATATATTAGCTTGTATTTCATTGTGCATTTTCTAGAAGGGAAGAAGGTAGCATAAGATATTGTGCAAGAGAAAGCAAATGTGTGCAGATCTGGTTCTTGGCCAGATTTGTATTTTATGCCAAATGGAAGGTTATTTTATCCAGGGCAATGTTTTTTTTTTAATTAAAAATACTGTACTGTAAGAAACTTCTAAAAATTACAGTCTATATTTACTTCATTAGCTTTTACTTTTCCCTGTCCTTAAACTATTACTGTCCTTACAGAGAAGTCCTACACAACTGGTAAAACGTCTCTAGGAACTCTTAAAAGTGTCTCTAGTGATAATAGATAATACAGAGTGAGATGCATTTAATGTCTTGTAAACCATGCTGTCTTCTACTCTGTTTATAGAAAGGTGCATCTGCAATGAGCATTTAACCTCTATTGAAGCTCACAGAAATGTCTGAGGACTGATGGTAGATTGCTGATCACAACTCAGGAGAACTGTTCTTCCTCTAGCTCTTTTTCTCTAGGTTTTCATCAAGTCCTCACTTTCAGGCTTAAATTTGACTCAGCTGGACTATGGACTGTTTACGTACTAAAGAAAACAAATCCTTCAGTAATGTCATTATAGAGGCATTACATGAGCAGGATAGATGGAGGTGGCTGGAGGAGCTGAGGTAAGGGCAAAGTGCAGAAGTGGGTGGTGGATCAGGAGAACATGAGGCAGCAAGCTAAAATGCAAGAGGGGAATGGGGACTCCAGGAGAACAGTGCTGCCTTGGGCACCTGAGTCTGCATTTGCCCACAGAGGGAAACCCAGCCCATGCTGGTAATGTATTGCAGTGATTTGCTTGCAGAGTTAGCGACTCTCTCACGCTAGAAATGGTGCCGAGATGAGGCAGAGGTGATTGATTGATAGTCTCTGTGAACAGCGTGCCAGGACCAGGGGTGGGTGCAGCAGCCACGGCGTAGTTAGGGAAAGGGCCTGCGCTGCTATATGGCTGCCCCTGTCACGCGAGGTCTAGAGCATGCATTGTATATCAGGTGGGATGAATGCGGGGTGGGGGAGAGAGTACAGTCCCTGCAAAACCGCACCGGGACATGCTGTAGAGAGAGGTCGTACAGATGCTTGTCTGCGAGAAGATGAAGGAGTGGGGCACTGCTGAGCTTTGCAGTGTGAGCAGTGAAAGGCAGCTCGCTTCCCGTATTCAGCAGGCAGGACCTCCAGTGCAGGCAGCTCTGCAGCAGGGCACGGCCACCTTGTCATGGGCGCTCCTTCTCTGCCTTCGTTTCTCCTTCCCTAAAAGAGAGGCGAGAGAGGAAACAAAATGGTGAATGTCAGGGAAGCTACTTAGCTGGTAGGAAAACTCGGCTGTTTGGCACAACAAAGGTGGAGATCAGCATTACCAGAGCACCAAGACCCAGCCAAGTCATCGCCGGCCTTTGGCAATAGGGTGCTCTGGCGTCCAAAGGGGAGCGAGGCAGCCCCATTGGCAAGCCAGGACGAGGACTTCTCCGTGGGAACTTGCAGGAGGCAAGGCTACAGCTGCTGGGGCCAAGGGCGCAGCGGTAATCCTGCAGGCTCCAGGTGACAAAGGCCTGGAGGAAAATCTCGGAACGAGAGCAGAGAGGAAAGGTTAAATCCTTAAAATGGTCTGGAAAACAGGTGGGTGTGCTAGCGTGAGTGCTGAGCCCCGGCTGGCCCCGGGCTGAGGGTCTGGTGGGCAGCGTGGGCTCTGCTGCTTGCAGGAGGGACACAAACGGATGGAGAGGAGAGGTGGCAAGGAGGAGGTTCAGGCATCCAGTGGTGGCCAGGCTGGGTGTCAACCTGTATCAGCAAGAAGATGCCACATCTCAATGCGCAACTAAGCTACTGGAGGGCCAATTGACCTTTGGTTAAAATTTAGGGTGGGAGCTTTGCAGCTCATGGCGTGCAACCAGAAAGCGGAGTGTCCAGGCGGGCCCTGGGCCAACTACTGTGCCCTGGCCGAGGCCAAAGGCACAGCTCCCTCCGACTTTACTGGCAATCAGGGGTTTGCTTCAAAAGAGGAGGAAGCGGCGTGCTTGGCTGAAGACAGAGAGGAGTGCCGGGCGGTGCGGGAGCAGTGCCCCTCAGCCT
>NW_010524731.1:407-610 GCF_000687285.1 Phaethon lepturus | reverse complement strand
TGTCATGGCAGCTAGTTTTCCACCTTTTCTTCTGTTTTCTTCTTCTACAGCCAAAATGGTTCTTCTGGGCGTGCCAAGGATTAACGAGAGACCAAAATAAATCACTCCCCTCCAGATCTGCGCTCTTAGAGCCGCAAGGCATGGGCGCTGCTCTGCACTCCGGGTTTGGCCTCGGGCAGGGCAGCACGGAGCTTTGCCTTGCG
>NW_010524731.1:0-394 GCF_000687285.1 Phaethon lepturus | reverse complement strand
GGAAGGGGGAACCCAGAGCAGCTCCGTGCCCAGGCTGGACCCGGGCACGGTTGGATGCTCCTAAGCTCCCGCAGCCAGCACATCCTTCCTCACCTCCTCCTCTGCCTAACACCAGCCGGGCACTTTCTCATTTTCAAATGAGTCGAGAGAACCACCAAAACACAGAGTTGGGTTCTACTGGGTTTTTTTGGTTTTTTTTTGCTTCACTTGTCTTTGCCGCCCTGTCTGTCCAGCGTCACATCCTTCCTCACCTCCTCCTCTGCCTAACACCAGCCGGGCACTTTCTCATTTTCAAATGAGTCGAGAGAACCACCAAAACACAGAGTTGGGTTCTACTGGGTTTTTTTGGTTTTTTTTTGCTTCACTTGTCTTTGCCGCCCTGTCTGTCCAGCGT
>NW_010524730.1:835-1103 GCF_000687285.1 Phaethon lepturus | reverse complement strand
GGCCCAGCAGCGAGGTGGTCTCAGGGCTCTGCCTGGCTGAGCCGCCGGGGAGCTGGTGAGCACCATCCTGGTAGCCGAACTGTAACCAAAACACACAGCCGTCACGGTCAAACCCCACAGGTCCCCTGCCACCCCACGCAGAGCACCTCCGAGCCGGGGGGCACCCCTGCACTGGCAGAAGGTGGGTGCTGGAAGTGCAGCAACCCCCTGCCCATCTCTACCTTTCCACCCGGGAGAAGGGGGCTGGGCCCCCTCGCCTTTCTTGGTG
>NW_010524730.1:0-205 GCF_000687285.1 Phaethon lepturus | reverse complement strand
CCTCTCCTTCCAAGGCCACAGTGACTCCCCCCATGCTCCCCCCTTCACCTTGTGCCATGAGATGCCGCAAGACATCCTGCAGGCGCTGGAGCACGGGAGAGGTGACCTGGAAGTAGGATCTGTCCTGCACGGAGCCTGCCTGGCACTGCCCAAACAGCCCATCTGCAAGAGAGGGGAGGTGGTGGGCCGGATGGGTGAGCACCCT
>NW_010524729.1:0-12523 GCF_000687285.1 Phaethon lepturus | reverse complement strand
CAAGGCACCCACCCCGTCCCCGCCGGTGCTGGTGGTGGGTGCTCCAGACCAGAGGTTTTGCAAGAGAGGGAGGAGGGGGAAGGCGCAGCACGGCGGGATATTGGGGAAGGGGTAAAACTGTGTGAGGGGCTGCCTGCAGCTCCAGCTAGTGATGCTCAGAAGTGCCCCACTGGACCCGGCGGGGGTGCGACAGGCACACCTCCATGACAGGGCTGTCACCAGAACAGCAGTCACGACTCCTTATGCAATTTCTCATGGCCAGATGAGAGGCATCGCCCATCACCAAAGTGCTCAGGAGGCCACAGAAACGAGGAGAGCGCTTGCTGTCCCGCTCTGCTCCCCTCCGTTTCCTCCCGAGCTCCATCTAACACGCCCAGCGCAGCACGGAGCCTTCCAGTGCAGCGCACTGCGACGCTTCAACCCCCTGCTGGGGTCTGCAGATGGTCCCTGTCCTCTCTACACCACTGCCCGGGGTGGCCTCGAGTCCCGAACGTGTCCCTCAGGGCAACACGGCAGTGATACGAAGTTCTGCCACTTGCTTTGGTAGAGATGATCTGTCACAGGTTCCCCGAAGCAGCATCAGAGAGCAGCCACCCCGGGTCTACAGCTCACTGGAAGCTCTGACGGTGGCTATGCCTTACACACGTGCTTCAGGGCAACTTTGGTGATTTATTCGAAAAGGAAGGAGCATGAGTACATGTAAAGCAAGTGCTTCTTGAAAAGCTTCCGGGCTGTAACCCCTCGCCATCGGTTTCTAGTGAAGCTTTCTGAAATCAAAAAATCAACCCGATGATAACATTTCATTCCTCCCTTTGAAGCAAAGCAGCCTCAAGTCAGGTAGAACAAACTGGATGTGAAGCAGGCTGGTAATGCAGGGGCCTGAAAACTGAAGCTTTATAGAAGTCTCCTTGGAAGGGGAAGGCGGGGTGCGGCACAGCCGCAGGGGACGGCGAAGCTGACCGTGACGCAGCATCGGTGTAAAGTGAGCTTTGGGCGAGGGGCTGGTCCGCGCAGCGGTGCTGTGTGTTACCTGTGACACCGGGGGAGGTACAGAAATTACATGGATTTTGGAAAAAAAGATTATCTGAAAAGCACCACTGCTGCAAGAGTGTGGTAAATCTGTTAGCTTGAAACATTAACATTACTGTATAGCTGTGGTGTCTACAGACACTGGTGAGACGAGGCTTGCAGGTACCAGCAACATCCTGCGTTAGACCTACTAAAAGAGTTGACAGAAAATCAGCAGAGCTTGCAGACACGCGGCTCCTCTCCAGCTCGGACACCAGCAGCGAACTGCAGACCTACAGGCAAGCTGGGAAGGATCAGTCCACCCGCGTCTCAGCCAGCCTGCGCGAGGGACAAGGCACGTCAGAGCGGCCGGGCGTTAGCAGGGCGAAAGCGATAATGCGAGTATTTCCTAGGAGAAGAAGAGAGGCCGGTGACTTACAGTTTGTGAAACATTATTTCTCTGAGTCTGGAAACAGTTTTGCTCAATTTTCCCTCTCAGATCTCAAAGCACGTTGGGAAGGAGAGTGACTTAAACTCACCGCTTGTGAGAAGGAAAGAGTCAGTGACAGGTTCGAGAATAATTCCGCAGATTCAAGCCAGAAAGATGGTGAGATGATTTAATCTGCCCATCTGCAGAATTCGGGCCACATTACATGAAACACCCCCTCTCTCAGCCCCTGCGATACACGCGAGGTCTTGAACCGAGACTCCCGGAAAGGGGAAGCCACAATTCCCCTGGTTAGTTTGTTTCTACAGTTAATCATCCTTGATATAATTTGTGTGCTAAGAATAGGTTTTTTTATACCTTAGTGCCACTTCCAGCCCACGAGCGCACACTGCTGCTGCTTTTTTTTAAAAAAGTAGCTGTCTGAAGGGGTTTGAATATCCCTACTAACCTGCAAAAGACAGGTAGGGCCCTGAGAAAGAAGCACTTACAGCTTTATTTTAGCACCGAACCAATGAAGTAGCAAGAAAGGATGTAATTTAATTGCATGATGTGCGAGGGCAAAGCTTAGGGAAGGCTTGTCCTTGGATTTCAAACACTAATTGCTCTGCACTGAATTTAAAACACAAGATGAAAAAAGAAAGTGCATCTGGTCGGTCTCCGATCGCTTCACCTGCCTCATAGCCAGACCGCAGGAGGCAGAGGGGATGCTGCAGTCTGTGAACTCCGACTCCCTTCAAAATGAGGGAAGGAGCTTGTTCTCTTCGCTCAAGTGACCAAGAAAACCTGCTGAGGACTTCCTGGTGGTAGGTTTTCTAAAAATCACTTTCCTAAAATGTGCATTTTTCGTAACATCCCTAGAAATTTATTAGATTGTTCATTCTGACTTTGGATAATCTTATTTCCTGGGTGCCAGCTTCTCACTAAGTCCAGTTAAAAAAGAGTTATATTATGAGCACACACCACAGCATAAACCACCTATTTTGAGGTAAGGTAACAGGGAAGGGGCTGCTGGCTAACGCGTTGTCACAGACAAGCCACCCCAAAGCCATTTGCCAGCGTTAAGCCACAGGGAAGCAGCTGATCCATCGCTCCTCAGTAGCCATCTCGGTGCCACCCACCCAACTCTCTGTCTTCACATCAAGGCAGGGAGCGCGTCCTCCTATTTCTCTCCTGGATGATGGGAGACACGGACCCCATCCACATGGACAAGGCAAGCCCCTGGTGCGGGCAGTTAGTAAAACAGCAGAGATCAGCATCATCTGCCAAGCAGAGCGAAAATCAGCAGGACTGAACAGTCTCCAGCCAGGCCCTGCCTTCAGCCGGGCAGTAACACCATGCTTTTGGCTTTCGGACGATCCTGTGCCACATGCTGCTGTTTTTGAGCCACAAGCTTCACCAGACGCCCTCGAGAGCAACGAGGCGAGGGGGAACAGCCCGGCCAAGGGAGCGGAGACCTGCCTGGAAGAGTGGAAGAGGGAGGCGAGATGAGCCGGAGGGAAAGCAGCTACAGCTCCTCTGATTCGGAGGGCTTGGTAGGCAGAGAAAGTCTAGCTACGACCCGGGTCAGAGCCCTGTTTTCAGCCAGCAGTTGCTCATTCATCTGCCTCAGAGTGTGAATCTGTTTGAGCTGGTGAAGATTCTGCAGAGAGTGACAGGAGTGAACAGAAAAATACAGAGAAAACACACCACGAAGACAAAAGGGCACAGAAACATGAATTTAGTCCACAAGCAGTAGAAGAAAAAAAAGAGAATAAAAGAAAAATTGGTAGCAGTGAGTGCTGGATGGGCAGCAGCTCAGATGCATATGGGGAAAGCCTTACAACACACTGAGGATGTTTTGGGAACCATCCCTTTCTCCAGGGGCCCCCAGAGCCTTTCAAAAGGTCAAAGAAAGGGACTTCCCACCACAAAGCAAGACAGTTTCTTGCAGGTTATATTCTAGTTCACCCAGACAGTGAGCTCCAGCAGCACACAGCCCCTGGACATAGGAACTAGTGCAAGAACTATCACCATTGACCTCCCACCTACGCGGGCTCTGAAAGCACTGCTGGCAACTGAGAGTTTCTTTAAAACTTCTTTTCTTCAATTTTCTCTAAAAGCTAAAGTGGTCTTGCGCAGCCAAGAGTGATCAGAGCTTCATGGGAGAGTTTAAAGGCATGGACTGAAGGACCTGAAAGTGTCACTGTCCTACAGCAGACCACCGAGACACGTACGTCTGCTCGCAGCCCTTGTCCCTGTGGCACATGGATGATGGCTCTTGGGTCTGCTCAGGCTTCAGTCCTGCCAGAAGGGCTGGGGTGTGTGCGGGTTTTTCATCCCTGCCCAGATTCAACTCTTCTCTGTCACAGGGCTCAATTTATTTCTGATCTTTAGAGGTGAAACGTCAGAACCTTAAACTGCTTATTTTAACTAAAGGAGTTTGAATGACAGCACCTTACACAGGAGGCACGTGAAAACGCGGCATTCTTGGTCACAAAAGAAACACAAGGGCAATGGTGTAGAAATCGAGGCCCAAAGCTGGGGCTAGCACAGGTATAGTGGTAACGGGGAGATACAGAACATAAAAGCAATGAGGAAGGCAAAACAGGAAAATGGTAAAAGCCATGCAGACATCACCATTTCTTGTACAAGGGCGACTTTTTTCCGGGTGGTGCTAAAGCGAAACCATATGCTGGGCATTTACAGCACGCGCGGCTGCCAGGACATGCTGAGGGCTGCGGAGCTGCTTTCTGAGCAGCGTCCTGTCCCTCCTTCCTCCCGACAGCTTGTCGGGCAGCGGGGAATGAGAAACACTCCACCGCAGCGGAGGGAGCACAGACACTGGGCAGGGGAAGGCGGGAGGGGAAACATCTGTGAGAAGACTAGTTTTAAGTTCAAGTAAAAATATCCCACCCCAGAACCACAGCAGCTTCTGTCTTGCCCGCAAACCAGCGTGCTCTTCCCTGTGTCCTCTTACTCGTGTGCTTGCGACGGCCGGGAGGAGACGGAGGGAAGGGTCTACTGTGACAGGGATTCCTCCCTGCCGGTTAATCAGCAGAAAGCGCTAAAAGGGAGGGCACTGTCTGTCCTTAACCAGAAGTTGCACGGGCAAAGCTACTGTGATACAAAGAACTTGCATGAACTTCCACCCAACTTGCACGACGTGGCGCTGGCTGCAGTTGGCAAGGAACCTGCTGCCTCCCAGGACACGTTGTCCAAGGGCTCGTTCCTGTATAAAAGAGAAGT
The DNA here is from genome assembly GCF_000687285.1 of Phaethon lepturus. Classification (NCBI taxonomy): domain Eukaryota; kingdom Metazoa; phylum Chordata; class Aves; order Phaethontiformes; family Phaethontidae; genus Phaethon; species Phaethon lepturus. The sequence goes on along the minus strand of NW_010524729.1, from coordinate 7,842 downwards.
ATTCCGTGTAGCCCTCGTCCATCAGCTCAGTTCTAGCTACCCAAAAGCACTACCTCTGCTCCCCGTTAGGGAATCAAGATACCTCGTCCAAAGGCCTTGCAAAACCAACAGAAGAAAGGCCGGTGCGCGCCGGGAGCCAGCAAAGGATGGGGTCTGAGCCCGCCCGAGGTCGTCAAACTGACAAAGCAGCTCCTGCTACTTGGGCTACACCAACGCAATTCTGACACCAGGTAAACCAACAGGTCCTGAGAGCTACTGCCAACAAACCGCAGGAGAGCTTCAGGGACGTCTCGGCAGCGAGACCCCCTCTCGCCAAATCTCACCCACCTACCCATCACTTAACCCGCCTGAGCTGTGCCGGCTGCCCCTGCGCTCGGTGAGGACAGATGGACGTCACACGTCTGTCCTGTGGCAAATCACACGCAGGAGCCGCTGGAGGACGGTTCATACTAGAAGAGCCATTTCTTTTGGTGGTATCACGGATAATAAACCTCTTCTTTTATCAGAGGGAAGACAGACGAGTATCTGGCTGGCAGAAAACATCAAACATATGTAAAATGGGGTGCCGTGCTACGCACGTGCTTCCTATGGGAAGGACTGTGATCGCTTTAAAGACCACCTTTATTTTTCCATACCAATATAGCACGAAACCTCAGCAGGGCACAATCAAACACAGCTCGGCCTCAGCACGCTGCCACAGATGATGAAAAGGATCACGTATGTAAAAATGTGTGTGTGCTGCAGGTAGGACAGCCTTCTATTTATCCAAGAAACCTAGCAAAGGCCAGGAAGCTGGGACTGCAGCCAGGGGTGAAGACCAGAATCTGGACGGTACCGCTGTGATTGCTTATCACTCAGCTTGATATTTGGCTTACCGAAAGCAGGTTTCTCAGTTCAGCTGTGCCTGCCGTCAATTAAAGGATTTTGTGCCTGCAACACTAGGGGAAATAAAAATGCCCAAAGGATGCACAGTGTACAAAGCCAGGAGGTGCGGTGCGGCTACAGAATAAAGCAGCTTCTGTGACCTTCAAGAAAAATTGCTGTGTTAAGTTGGGACCTCGGGCACTTGGCATTAAATTCAGTTCAGTGTAAATGCTAATTTTCTTCCTCCTTCCTCAGCCAAGTTGCTGTATCTCCAGTCAAATTCCACAGTCACTTAGGAGAATGCTGCACAACTCCGTCACCTTTGCAAGAGCAGGTCAGCAGGAGCAGCTCTGGCACCAAAGAATTCTTCGAGGTTACCGAGTTTGTCCCGCTCCTCTCCATTTCTCGATTGCTTCATTGGCAAGGTTTAAACTCATGAAAGGAACTCAAGCATTGCCTGAAGTACAAAGTGTTTCTGTCACAGAAACCCAGGACCATCCTGTGACCACTGCTGTGCCCCCGCTTCCTCAGAACTCAGCGGCAAGAGGAGGAAAGCCCTGGCCAGGACATGAGATGCACAGAACTGGACACAGACACCCCAGGATCAAAGAGCTGGATGTGAGCCGTGCCGGACCGGTTCAATTCAAAGACCAGTGGGAAGAATCCCCAAAACAGCAGTACTACCCGAGACCTAATAACCTGGCATGTTTGGTTGTTTCCCCTTGCTGCTCTCCATGTTAAAGGAAACTGGTGGATTTGCTTAAGTCGCTTATTCCTTCTGACTCTGCTCGACAGCTATTCAACTAGCAGAAGAAGCAGGATTGAAAGTCTAACCAGAATTAATAGATTTGTTTTCCTGGCTCGACTTCCACACTAGGGATTAACTCAGATGTTCTGTAGAGGTTGTCTCTAGACAAACACAACTGGGCTGACTCTCCCGCTTTAAAGCACGATGACAGTGGACATGGAAAGTGCTTGCCCAGTTCAACATTTTTATCTTCAGAGATTTTATACTCCTTTTTATTGAGTGGCTGTCAAAATAGACATGTCACAGTGCACTCAGTTACTCACTGCGTGCTCCAGTTTTTGCAAAAACTAGTGGAGATGTAGTAGCACCTTAGAAGAGATATTTTCTAATTCCATGTCTATTTATTCTATTAACTAAAGTCCACTTTGGTTGTTCACTGCAGCAGGAACACAGCAGAGAGCAAAGAGTAAGTACCACTGTCGAGGACCTGATAGCTCATTTTCAGCTAGACCATAGGCTCCTTTAGCTCACGTCTCCAGCACGTCTCTTGGAGCAATATAAGAACATGTCAAACTTTTAGCAGTGCTTCTCCTTTTGCGCCATCTCAGCTTCCGTCAGTCTGCAGCTCAGGACTACCCGAACCAGAGGCACTTTGGCTGCGTCCACCAGTTCCTACAGGCACCTTCTTTCATTAATTGCTTTCCAAACCAATATAAATGTTTCAAAACCAACAGGCCACTAGAGGACACCAATTTGTCTTTTTACTCCATGGACAGAGCTGGTTTGCAGAGTGATCTGCATAGCTGAAGAAACAACACAAACTGCTGCTGTCTGCATTTTCTCTTGAAGGCCATATTTCTGTAATTACAGGAAGGTCTCGCCGAAGTTAAAAATTGCTACCTGTTCAGTGAACAAAGAATTTGGAACTTAGACATATTCAGTCCTTTCTCCTTCCCCTTCTGGCTAGCACATCCACGCTCATTTTCTCCTCCGCGAAAGAACGAGAGAGCCTTCACAGTAAAACGTCACCAAATCATTCTTCTACTTATTGCAGTGGAAGATGCAGCACAAGCCAATAGGTCCCTTCAAAGATGTATGCTTGGTAAATATATGAAGCTTCAAATAGCAACATAAAGTTGGAACCTCCTCCAAGGTGGCAGAAAATCATTTCCATCAGCGCACCGTGCTGGGAGAGCTCACAGCTCTCAGCCTGGAGTCCTTCTTTAAAGTAGCTTGGTCCCACCTGGGTCATGCTCAAAGGGAATGAAAGCACAGGGCACAGAGCAAAGGGGGGAATGGCATTCTGTGAACATCAGCATTAAAATGCAGTGTAAAATGATGTAACCCTGCAAAATCAGTGTGACGTTTTAGGTGTACTATGGTGGCAAAACACGCCGCTTCCTGCTCTGCAGTGCTCCCCGCTAGCCCCGTGCTCACAGGGCATCCAAGCCACGGCAGGAGGAGAACCATCCTTCGAAGCAATGCCATGACAGAAAGAATGCGAAGGAGCAGTCGGTGGCGGATGTCTCGTGACAGTAAGCCATGCTGCACATTTCATCAGGAAGCAAATTCCTCTTTGCTGAAATCTATTCCAGGCTGACTTACTGACACAGCCTTCCAGCAACATGCTTTAGGAAGGGAGTACAGAAATACAATCACTCTGTGTTTTTTCCTGGCTAGTGTGCGTGATCTCAGAAAGCCAGCTTTGTCTTCTTACCCATCTGGAGAGAGCCACAACGGCTTAACTCGGGCTGTAGACTATTCAGAACATAGAGGATCAGCACATTGAAACTCATCGATGCCACAAAAGGTTAGTTTTGGAAAGCGTTTAAGAAGAACAGCTTTCACACTTCTCAGATCAAACAGCGTAACAAATTAAACATACGGTGCAATCAGATGAATGGTAATAGGACAGTTTTATTAGTATTTCATGTTTGGAGAACATGGCCATTAAAGTAAGTTCTGACTGCATAAAGGAACATGCTCATAGGTAACACAAGTCCCTTTCCGTGTACGCCTTTAATATCCTACTTCTGGGTGACAATCCCAAAATACATTAATATAAAGCATAAAAAATGGAATAGACAGAGTGAATAGATAATTCCCTACCTTCATCTCCTCTTCCATTTCAGAGAGTTTCCGCTCCAGGGCTCGCTTCTCCTGTTTACAAGGATTCATAACAAAAATGGTCACAAGGATTTAGAAGAAAAACTTACAGTACATCTTCTTTTAAAGAAAAATAGTGTTTTGTCCTGTATTTCTGTAGGAGCATTCACTGAAAAGCATCTCGAAGTAACACACAGATTACAACCAGGAGCTGATCAGATGGGACAGGGCAGCTGGTAAACCAGCAGATTGTCTTGATCCTGAGCTCTCTTCACATCCCTTCAGTGAAACTGAACTTCACCCCACCTTTAGCGATCCCGGATTTCAGGACTGTCTGATATAATGCAGTTTTGAGCTCTGCAGGTGAAGCCATGGATTTAACTGCACCCCACTAAGGGAGGCAATGAGAAAACTCACCGAGCCTGTCACATAAGAAACAGTGAACAGGGAAAGGCGCCTGGGAAGTCTGCTTCTCCCCGATTAATTCAGGGCTTCAAAGCTGCAAAGATGACTGCTTTCAGTGTGTTTTGGAAACCAACAATTACACTGGGAGGCTCTGCCACGTGCGTACTGGTGGTGGCCTCAGTGGACAGTTGCAGCCCTTGCCTAGAGAGAGGGATCCGGACTCCATCAGTGACTTCTTCAACATGGGAGGGCTCAAACCACCCCAGGAAAGAGCACTGCGCGGGAGGAAATGGCAAACGTGGGTGAGGAACAGGCTTTACACCCTCTGCCCTGCGACTCTGCCCTCTGCAAAGAAACATGAGGCCAGGAGAGTAAGGAAAACACAGCTTTTGAGTGCGGCCATGGATGATGGGTTCTGGGTCACTTTTTGTCCACAGCACCCTTCATCCAGGGATTCCTCAGTGCAAAATGCATAAGCCATCCTGGAAGCAGTTAATGCCATCTTCACGGAGAACAGTCAGGCACTCTTCGTCTCTCTAACTCCCAGAAACCTGTATTTGTGGCTGTCGTGATCCTAATTCAACAAAAGTGATGCAGGACATTGCCCCAACTTGGATGCATCTCACAGGTAGGAGATGGGACACGTGGTGGGAGCCCCCTCTGGTTGGGGATCTCCGCTCACGGCAAATGCTCTGACCACCACAGCCTTTTCTTTTTCAGAAGAAAAGCTCCACCTGTGTCATGACTTCCCCCAGCAGCTATGTTCAGACGGCAGTGATGGCTGTGTGTTTGATAACCCCACTCGGCCTGCTTTAAGCACACCTAGGAATCAGGTCCACATGGATCAATGCTTTGAGAATCTCAGTCTCGGGGTTCACACTGGTGCAGGGATGCTCAGCTGAGCTCACAGTTTCAGCAACCGTGGTAACTTCACCAGTCAAAGACTGGCACCTGTACGGAGGGCTGACGTGCTCTGCCTAACTCTGTTCCTGTCCAAAGAGGAGATCCTGAATGTGACCTCCTCCAGACTATATCTGGCAAATCCCAGGAAGTGTTTACACATCAGTAATTAAGGTCTTTCAAGGTAGGAATTGAATTTAAACACATGGTTTGACCATCCAGCAAAGCTCCTAAAAATTCAGGAGATGAAACACTTTAGGAGGAACCTCCACTTCAGACGACCCTCCAACATGTAAGTGGACATTATTGAGAAACTCGAGCCAGGCTCCAGCTTTAATTAACCACCGAGCTATGTGGTGGCAGCATGAGCAATAATGGTTATCAGCTGAAGCAGGGCAGGTTCTGACTAGACATAAGGGGAAAAAAAAAATCACTATAAGGATATTTAAAGAACTGGAACAGGGCACTGCACCTCTGGAAACCCAATGTTCAGAGGTCTTCATGAAACAATGGGACAGAGCCCTGAGTAACCTGCTTCAAATTCACTGTTGACTCTGCTTGGATGGACTACAGACCTCCTCGGGTCCCTTCCAACCTGTCCAAAGCTATGGTCACTTAAGGCAGAGATTTAGCTAGACACTGCCCGTTCAGCTTAGCTCACTGCAATGGATCTGACTGCTCAGTTAAGAGGACGAAGCATTCAAACATTCAGATTTCAAGCACAATCACAAGACAGACACCCAGCTAGTGTTTTGCATTGTCCCCCTCCACTCCAAAAGAGTCTTTATTTATAAGGATCAAGAATATTTTAAAGCGTAATGGACCAACAGTCTCTTAGCATGATACAATACAATTTGTTGGTCTGCAGCTTCCTGTATCGAAAGGAAGAAATCAGAACTAAGCTGATTTGCAAAGAGAGCAGAAAAGTCTCAGACACTGAAAAGGTCAGAACACAATTATCACTGTGCACTGCTCCACAAGGCAAAAATATAACTTATCTTTTAATTAACACTTTCCTCCAAGAAATTACTATGCCCTGCAGAGCAACACGAGGCAGAGATTGCAACTCAGAAGAAAGCAGAGACACATACCCTTTTCTCCATCTCCAGCATGCTGGACCGGTCAGAAGTTTTCTCCTGTTTCTGCTATGTAAATTAAAAATAGAAAGCTATTAAAACTGAGAGGCATTCGCAGGATGATGCACAAAGGCCTAGCTAGCCTACAGATGCACTTGCCTGGAGAAACAGCAGTCTTTACAGAATCACTCACACTTATTTCTGTGAAAAATGACAGTCTCCTCTGTAGTGCCTTCCCTCCCAAGAGCTAAATTCTTTCCCATGCTGGAACATGCACTGGCTTGATGGTGGTGCTCAGTTTCCCCAGTCTAGGGAGCTGGTTTTGCCTTACCTGGGCTGCTTTTTCCAACTTTGATTTGATGTCGGCCAACTCAAGCTGGGCTTCTTGCAGTTTTGACTTCAGCTTTTGATTTTCAGACAGGGCGCTTTCGTATAACTGAAACGTGAAACGAAAGGTTTCAATTAACCAGGCTGCTCTTCGGCCGCCGCACGGACCCAGCTCTGCCGCACCACCCCGAGCAGACGCGTGTCCTCAGCACTGAGCGGAGGCAGCTGCGGGCTTTGCATCGCTCCCCATGTCAGGGTATTAGAAGAAGGGCAAACAGAACTAGTGTGAATGCTTTACTCGTGTTTTCATAATTCATACGACATAAGAAAACAGCTGTTTAATTTTGCAGGGTGTTTAAACACAGCCAAGAGGCAAAGGGATGTTTTTAATTTAGGTAAACCACCAAGCATAATGAAGTACTAAGCTGTGTATGCTGGATGTATCTGAATCTACGATTCTGTTGTGCTCCCCAGCACAACACACCCTAGTTGCTCTCGTGTGCTTTTTGCTTGAAGAGGAGGAGAAAGGAGGATGATTTTAAGCCACTCCAAAATGGATTTTTGCCCTTCAGTTCCTTCAAACCAGCAGAATTTCCATCCCTCTAAGAGGACAAACTGGGCATACTGCCTGCCTCTTCTGGACAGACACGTTCCTGAAGAAGAGTGGCGTGATGCTTACCGTGTGAGGCTTTTCAGCATCGTAGTAATTTCAGAATTAAGGTCATCTTAATCTGTGTACTTTTCACACAGCCTTTGCACTGATAGTGGATGTGCATGGCAGTCCATATTACTGCCTTTCAAGGATTATGTTGAAAGTTTCAGATCTTATAGAAAAAATAATTCTGGAATGTTACAGCAGCAAAAATAATTCTGTGGGGATACGCATGCTTGAGTCATGCCGGCACGCTCAGCAGTATCTTTTCTTTCAAAACTTCTTTCAAATCCCTCCCAGCGTTTCCCCAGCCTGACTCCTCAATCCCCCTCCCCCAGACACCTGACTTTGTGGGGTATCCTTTCACCTCTTGTCATTTTTCGGCCCTCTGAAGGGCTGATGCATTTGGGAAAGGCTGGTGTGACTCCCAAAACCGACGGGAACAGGGAAAATGAAAATAAACTCTTTCTGTTTCTTTCCAAAGACTCTCAGTGCAGGTTTCTGCAGCAACAGGCAGCTTCTAAGGCGCATGTGGTGACAATAACACAATTTAAAATTCTTACTTTTTTATAGTCCCTGTTACTCTCCTCTTCTGCCCTGCTGCTGAGGGCAGCTAACCGGTTCTCCCTCCGGGTGTAGGCACTGGAGCGGCTGGCGGCACGATCACTGTAGGAGTCACTGGTGGGGTTCGTAGCTGCTTCCAACCTAAACCGCAATGGAAATCCAGCACGACGCAGCCGCTGTTACTTTGGGACAGACAGTAC
>NW_010524728.1:0-9763 GCF_000687285.1 Phaethon lepturus | reverse complement strand
CTGCCGACGCTCGCCGGGACCACCGGGCCCTTGGCTGGGGATCTGCCCTTCAGGGCCCAGCGGGGATGCTGTGCCGCTGCCCCGCTGGGGCCCTGCGCCGGGCCGGCAAGCACCAAAACGGCCGAATCCAGCAAAACTCTTACCAGCGCCCAGAGTCTCCCTTGTAATTACTTAGTCCTATTTAGGATTTGAGGTTAAAAAAAACGAATTAAGTAAAACCCCAGGGTGGTGGTGGTGTTGTTGGGGATTTTCTGTTTTTATTCAGTCTTGATACTTCTTTATGCAGCTGATAAAACAGTATTCAGCAAAATACACCTGCAGGACCCACTCAGTATAGTTTTGGGGTTGGGTTTTGGGTTTGTTCACCTCTTCATTTTGGTCTTGCGCTTTCAAGTAGGTGAAAAGGGAACTGAAAATCCGCGTTCAAAGGGGTTGACTGAAGTAACCTTCTCAGTGCTCTTTATCAATCATAAGCTAAAGCTATGGCAGCTGAGTAAGGTGCAAAAGATGTGCTATTTTATGCATCTTCTGACTGGAGTTGGAGAATGTATTAACCTCTTAAGTGCTGGAGGGATGCACTTACAAATTGCTTTCATTGTACAGAGAGCTTGCTCCACAGTCATTTCTCTTGTGTATTTTGCACTTAGACAGTGCTTCACTTGTTATGTCTCAAGCAGAGGAAATGCAGGCTCTCATAAATTTTTGTGGGCTGCCTTATATTTTTTTTTCCTTCAGAAATCCTGCAATCTTTGGACTGTTTTTATTGCACGAACTGGAATTGGTGCGCTCTTTGGAAGAGGAGACTGGAACATTTTTTACAGTTACTTGTAACAAAAAAAAAGTTATACCATCTTACTAGTTAATTAAAACTGCTAACGTAAAATGTGTAGTGAAAATAGTTCTTAACTATATTCAGTTTTTGTAAAAGACCTGCAAGATTAGGGATTTAAAGAGAAGCAAGATTGAGGATCTAAAGAGCAGCAAGCGATTGCACTCCAGTTGAAGGTCAGTGGTGTATCAGAGGCTGAGGTCTCTAACTCCAGGAAAGCCCCAGCCCAAGTAAAACATGCTTTCTCGACTGCAAACTCTGGAAAATGAGAGAAGGCATTCCCGTAGGCAGATCTCGGTGACCTTTCAGTGCAGGCACTGACAGCCCTTATGCCAAATTTTCCACTTCATCGTCTGGCAGCGCACAAAGTCTCTGCAGAATCACTGAGATAAGCGAGGGGAAATGTTTAGCCACGTCCCCGGTCCGGGTGTGCGCCGCAGTGGCGAGGCGAGGGGGTGTAAGCGTGTGGTTCCTGCTCCATCACATGCCGGTGGCAGCCGGGGGGCTGGCTCAGCCACCCATAAATCCCATGTGTTTTCTGCAAGGGCTGGGAGAGCTGCATGGCTCGGAGCAGCCCGTGCCAGGACAAGGTGCTGCTCCGCATCTCCCACTGCTGCTTAATTTGCGGCAGTGTGAGATCCTCCATCACTAAAAATACACTGCTCGGCAGCTCTGATGCAGGTCCGTTACGATGGTGAACGCAACGCGGGAAGCTTGTCAGAGCAGTTCAGTGCTCTTGGTTCCCTGTTATTCCCCTCCACCCTGAAACTTATCCATAGCAAGTCAAATGCATTTTTGACAAACACCTACGTATCATCTGCAGAGGCTAGAAATTTCCTATCCAAATTTTTTCTTCGTTCTGCAAGGTAACAGTATTAGCTTTACAAAGGAGACTTGGCAAGCAGGTAACCTACATGGACCTTTCTGGTATTACTGAGGAGTTACGGAGGACAGCAACGTAATTTGTGCCCTAGTCTGTTGTCGTGAATCAGACTAGGCGGTGCTTTTGCTGTGTGTCTTTCAAGTAAGAGCAATACTGCATGTATTTCACAGAGAAAAGAAGAGAAATTCAGAAAAGGGAGGAAGAAGTGGCTTCCAGGACGGTATCCAAACAGCCAGTCCTGCTGGAACTCCAGCGGCTACGGGAGATGGTCATGCAAGAGCCAAGGCAGAAGGCGATGGTTTCAGAATAACATATATCTGAGATTTTCACTGTAGTTCTCTGCATCTGGATATACAACCTAGCTGTCAAAAGCTTAATGGGATCTTTGGATGACTGACTCTGTAGTAGTGTTTTTCCCCTTTTTCTTTCCTCCTTTATGCCAAATCCTGCCCCCCGCCCCCCCAATAATTAGATGCCATATGCATGGAGGTGAGTTGGTTCCCGAATTCACAGATTTCAGGACCAGAAGGGACCGCTCAGTAATTTAACCTGACTTCCTGCACAGTGCAGGGCATCTCATTTCTCACCATTGCTTCTCTACTGAGCCAAATCAATTCAGTTTGACTAAGCTTCTTCAAAATGCTCAGTGTTGATCTTAAAGACCTCCCAGGACCGGTGTCAGTTCACTACTGCCTTGCACCAGCTAGTCACCTTTGTATCCGACTTCAGACGGTGATTGGAAAACGACCTGAAGGAGATGTTGGGTAGTTTGGGAAATGGCGTCAGCCTGTGGAAGCTAAGCAGTCTGAGGTCTGTCATTTCTCAGTCCTTTGAACTCAGAGATGGCCTAAAGTGGAGGAGGTTTGTGCTTGTAAGTGTGCCATTTTGTCCATTATTTTGTCAAAATTCTGAAGTTTGGTGAGGCTGAAGAGAAAAGGATCAGGTTTCTGAAAGTATCCCTGTGTGTGTGCTCACACAAACATGCAGAATTTTCTGATGAGATTATTTCCTATCCATTTGTAACATTACGATATGAGATATTTTCCATCCTGTTTTTCTGAAGCCGCTATCTGGAGCAGACACAGTCTATATGAACTGGAGTCTCCACCTGCCATTTCAAGCCTTTTCAGTGCTCAGTGTTCTGGATGTTTACTGCATAGTTGAGTTTAAAAAAAAGTATTGGGAAAAGCAATCCTGATGCTTTAAACCTCAATGAAAATCTTTCTGCATTTCCTCAAACCATTTCCACTTGTTTTATCCATAGGGCTAGTCATCTCAATTGTCTGTGAAAGACAAGGTTAGACAACTTTCATATTGGTTGTTATTTTGAAAGCAAATGAAAATAAAACTTTCATACCTTCCTCAAAACCATAAAGGAAAAGGACTGAAACCTCTTCCATATCTCATAAGTTGAGATGTAATGAGTTCACACTTGAGCTGTCACTTGCTTTGGTGGTTTTTGAGGTGGATGCATCCACTGTTGAGTCAGATGAAGACCATTCTGGGAAACACGCATAGTCTGAGTTGGGGAAATGGGTGCTAGAAGGATTACGGTCACCAACAGGTCAAAGAAACTGCAGTTCTCCTGTTCCAGCTAATGTTGAGTGGTTTATTTGCCAAGCTTGTGGGAATGGAAACTTCAAAGGATGAGGGGTTTTTGCACAGCAAATTGAAAGGAACTTTTGCTACTGCTAGCAAAAAGTAAAGATCTTTAAAGTATCTTTAAAAGTAAAGATAAAGGTAGGTCTTCTCTGACCCTGCCACCCACTATGTTCCGGTTTAAAAGCTGGCAACTGTGTCCATGGCACTCATTTGGCCACTGCTCGGTATTCCACAAACTTGCCCTTGCCACCCCAAGCCATCATTTTTCTTCTAGATGGAGAGCTGAGGTATATGGAGGCACAAGGAACCTATTGTTCCATTTAGCAAAATTACTACTTCGGTCTACTTACCCACCCTATTCAATCCTTCTTGTAAAGCATAAGCTGATACTTTGCTGTTGCAGCACACAGGATAGTGCGAAGTGTAGCATAGTAGCTATAGCTCCATAATTCTTCGCTATTTTAACCCATTTTGACTCAAAGGATAACCATTTCAGTATTCGGAGTTTATATTCTTACTGAAAGATTGCTGAAGGCAGTACTTATTTGGAAGGATCCAGCCGAGCATTGCCAAGGGCAGTAGCTTTTGCTTGTGGGTGAGTTTGTGGGGCTGGTTCTAACATGCTGATCTATTTATACGTGTGTCTGTGCTACAGTGGGAAGGCACAGGAATCTGCAGCTAGAGCATGTGCTTTTTCCTTCTCCTATTTAAGTTGGAAAGATCAGACTAATTTCATGGTGATTCTTTGTCTGTGCTGGTTTTCAGCCCCAAAATGTACGCATATGTTTGATTAATTTGGGGTCATGGTGTAAGCCTGGGAATAAGGAAGCCTTCATTGGGAATACAAAGTCCAGCACGTTATCTCGTGGCAGTCATATCCACTTGACTCGCCAGCTTCAGTCTCCCCTTCTCTGGAAGGAAGGTACCTAATTTCCTTTACAGGGGAATACGCACAATTTCCTTGCTGCTTGTTGACTACTTAAGAATGGAGGAATTTTTTGCTTTGCTCTGAAGCCAGTTGTGCAGACGGTGTCTGCAATCAGAACAACGTGCCCAGACTCCCGAATGGCTTGATACAGCGTTTCCAGCGTCCAGCCTACAAGCAGCAAGGGTGTACAACGTGGGCTGTGCGGGAACTGTGTGTTCCTCTGCATAAACGAGGCTCTTCCCGTTAACCTTTGGTCCTCTGGCTTAAATACTCCCTGCTTCAGTTTGCCCAAGAGAGACGTGGTTTGCACGCTTGTGAAGTTTCCAAGAGTGGTGACAATGCAAGGAAACGGTGCACCAAAGGCCGTGTGAATTAGCCAGGAGGAAAGTCCATTAGGAGGAGAACGGAGAATGGTTCTTCCTGGCCAAGGAGCCCCTGCCCACGGAGCACCGCAGGGGAAGCGCTCGCTCCGCTGGCTCCTTCCTGCAAAGCGGAGTCTCTCCATGTTTAGGCTTACGGATCCCATGGCCTTCCGCTCCCTTCGCTGTGCATCTCCTAGGCTGCAGCGGACACCGGGTTAAAATACCACGGTCACTCTCCCAGCCTACGCTTGATTTGTCTGTCTAGTTCGTGTGGCCTCTGGGCAGACACGGACAATCAGTGGCTGACTTAATTTGGTATTACTGTATCGTCCTTGTCTTATTTCTCAATGTCTGCTCCTGAGAAGTTAAATCAATTCACCCACGATTAAGTAGGCAGTTTCATTTGAATGTTTAGGTCTCTGTTGTATGTCTAAGCTCTACTAGATAAAAGTTGCTCGTCTTCATCTGTTTCAGTGTGATGATCAGCATTTTAAATTTGACAAGCTGTCACCGTTAAGCCTCTTATTTCATTGCTCGTGTTTGGTACTGTATCATGTATCTTTTATCTCAGGAAAAGTATGTTTATGGATGCGAATCCACTGGAAGCATTCTTTTAAATTAACATTATAAGGCTGCTGCCTTTCTGTGACATGCAGCCCTGGCTTCCTCCTCCTCCTCCTCCCTGCTGGGGATGGGTGTGCTGCCTTCATCCCGGCTGTGCGGTCCGAGCAGGCTGCCCAAAGCGCATCTCTGCGCGGCAGGCCTGTGCGCACCTGCAGCTGAAGCCTTCTGCGTGTTCCTCTGTGTTCATGCAAAGCAATTTGGGATGTTCAAAGGATACCTGCTAAATTTCCAAAATGTAACCCTTTCAGGAGGTGGGTGGGAGGGAGGGTGTAAACAGTAATTACGGCTATAATTCGTTTGTGATGATTCAACTGAAGTCAGGGGCTTTGCTAGCTCCCGTCCCCTAAGTGTTGACCACTAGATTTCTGTTGGGATAAAAGATTCTTGAAGAATGACTAATTTTTCTGCATTTTACTTTCAACTAGCTGCCGCAACCTCCCGAAACGGAGAGCCCTGTAGAGGTGTGTCACTCACCTATATTTGTGCAAGAGGCAAATATCGGTGTTTTGAAGTAGTCCTGGTGGAGTGTATTGTTGGTAAACCCCGCCCTGTGAAATGTGTGTTCCTGCGTGGCGTTAGTGAAAAATAAGTAGATTTGTTGAAGCGGTTTAATCCAATACAGCATCAGTGTGATAGTCTGAAAATATTAAAACACCCGTGTAAACCGGTCCCAAATCTTTGTTCCTTTCAGCCATTTCCCTGATGGGAAACGTAGCTTATGTAGGGAGCTTATGGGAGCTCCTTCTTTAAGGGAGGCACTCTGAGAAGTCTCCTCTCAAATCCCTCTGCATTAGCAAAATGAGACTTTGTTTCTCTGGCTCCTAATACAGAATTTGGTTTTCCCTTTGTCTCGCACATTTAAAAACTTCGATAAGGAAAGGGAGGTGTCAGAAATTGTTAGCGGAAGCTCCATAATCCCAGAGCAGCTGGGTGTCCCTTTTAAAATGCCGCAGTGAAACAGCTAACGGTCGCTTCACATCTTCAAGGTTACTAGCTCTATAGTGAATTGGATATGTAGGCACATTTCCTTTATGAGATACCCAGCATCAGTTCACATAAAACAGATTATTTGCCAAAATGAAGACATAAGAATTTATGAAATCTCAAATTCTTTTGAAATTAATAGGACATTCGGAGATGGCATTGGTAGGTTGTACAACTGGGTGCTGTAGCAGTGCCAGTCTTAAGTGAAACAACGTTAAAGTCTAAATCTAGGACAGTGTCGATTCTCTGAGCTATATAATAGGAAGATTATAAATATGTTTTGAAATTGTGAAGAAAAAAAATGTTTGTGGTGGTTTAGACCTTTGTATTCGTAGTTTTTGTTTAAATGTAAACTGAAACTCTGAGTGGTCATAGAAAGACTTTGAGATGTTTGGGAGATGGTTCCTGGTTTAAGACAGGTCCCTGTGTAGAACGGTTGTTCCTACACGTTTTCAGAATGCTTTAAAACAGCAAAAACTCAATGTCCTTCGGGTTTACAAAAATAGAGGTTCCTGAAAATTAGTGTCTGAAATAAGAGAGATTTGATTTGGAAACATGCAAGTGCCAAGGGACTTCGTTCAGTGAAACCCCACTGAAGTCCACGGTGTTGGAGTGGAGATGCCCTGGGTTTTGCCAGAGGCCCTCCGCAGTCTCAAAAGCTTCATTGACCACGGCCAGATATGTTGAAGTACCTACACTTCCTCCAGAAGTGTGCGTATAGCGGGACGGGGTGTTTGTGTGTGTCTGTGTCTATGTATGCATGGGCATGCGTGGTTTGAGTTCTCACAAACTTCCGTGTATTACTGGTACCAGTTAGACAGACTTTGTGTTCTCTTTAAATCCGTGAGAATGCATTGGCATACGTGCATGCCGTGGTGGTCTGCTGGAGGGTGGCGGAGCCGGCTGGTTAAGTACCGCCACAGCTAATGGAGTGCGGATGTTCTGTTTCCATAGCTTGTCAGTCGATCTTCCTCATCTCCCCCCTCGCTTTCAGCTGTGACTTCCCTTAATATTTCCCATGAGTGCAAAGATGTTAGTGCTCTTTAGTGTTGTTCTGCTTTAAAATGAAATTTCTGCACGCACAGCAGGAGCTTGATCAAAGTCTACCACAGAGGCAACTGGAGGATCATAGAAGGGTATGTACAGCAGTCAAGCACATTCAGAACTAATCCTCTACCTTTTCCTTTTACACAGTGAAGCGTAAGTCACGTAAGAAACTTCTGTGGTTAACCGCTTGTGGTCGGTCTCTTGGAAAATCTAAAAGGATCAGCCATGCTTACAAAACGGGGTGCTGGAGCACCTTCTCTTGTAAAAAGCAGAAGGAGCAAGTGCTTGGCTGCTCTGAATTAAACCTCAGATCCTGATCTAGTCTGTTCACACTTTCAAAGCACTCCTCTTTGGTGATGCTCACACAATTATGAAGTGAGATTAATCAGTGCTTGTGGAGTTTGCCTGCTTTGGCCAGACACCCCCCCTTCGTAAACAGCCAAGCTGCAAAATCAATGTCATTAAGACATTTTTCTCTATCTTCTGCTTTTGTACCTAGGAACAGAATAGCAACTTGTAACTGCTTCAGTCTTAAATATTATTAAAGTTTCTCTGTTTTAAAGATTATAGCAGGTTTTTGATATCGCTTGAATGGAGTTGTGCATTATATCTGCTTTACGGATACATGTACAATAATCTTTGTATGCTACTTACTGTTAGTTTACCTTGATGGTGAATGCAGATGAAACGGAATGTTGTTGGGTTTCTTCTAGGTAGCATATTTGATTTTTCTTATTGCCGCCAAACATCTGATATTTGTTTGCATACTGTACGCATCAAAGTGGTGTACAACAGTAACATGATGGTTAAAGAACTGTTCTGGAGCCAAGCTTTGCAGCTGAATTAATTATAACATTTCTTAAATACCACTTATTTTTTTCTCCCCTCTACTTTGATCACAGACTCACATACTTGTTAGCTAACACAGTGGGTTTGAATAATTTTGTAGGAAACAAAGTTTTTCTTCCCAGTTAGAATTCAAAATGCTCGTGAATGCAGATTGCCAAGCCTCCAAAATCGTGGATCAGCACGCTTTCAGACTAGAAACACCAAATGCTCGATACATGTTCCCACTTGTATTTTCTGGTTACTTGTCCTGTTTTGGATACGCTACCCTTATAGTGGGTGCTGCAGGTCTGTCCTGGGAGCCAGAGCTCCCAGGGAGGTTTCTCCACTCGCCCCGACTATTTTGACCATGGAACAGAAGTTGCCTTCAGCTCCACAGTAGACCAGAAGGCAAGTCTAGAGACAACCCAGGAGGTTTAGTTACCCTTCGGAATTCAGGAGGAGGCAGAATTTACTGAACAGCAGTTCTTGTGGTTCAGCGTGTGGTGTTATCTTTGTAGTAAGTAGTAAAAATTACTGGTTTTAAATACCAGTTGACATGACAGCCAGACAAACAGAAGAGGAAAAGGTAAGGTGAGAACTCCATTGTAAATTGATTTTTGGCATAGGGTTTATATGGGTATCAAGTTGCCTTTCTAGTCAGTACACATGTAGAAGGAAGATGTAGTTAAGGGTTTTTTTTGTCTAGCTTGGCCTTGTTCTGTCATGTAGCCTTCCCTACCTGCCAGACTGAGACCAGAAAGATGGTTAAAGCACTACATCATGTACTAAAGACTCTCATGTTGCTGTCAGTCAAAGGAGCTCCTCTGGGGTAAGATTTTGCTGGAGCTTTTGAATTTAGTCTCTTGCCTCTCCTACATGTTAACTGTTTGGCCCAAGCGGTGATAGGAAGCGTATGTCCCTTGGAAAAGTGCTCATAGTCTTCTACTGTTGCTTCCAAAGTAACTTGCCTGTTTTTTTTCTTTTTTTTGGAAGCCACTGGGTGGAAAGCTCTCTCTGTTTATTTTACATCTTGTCTCCCTGCCGCTTCCCCCTCCCCATCTGATTCCATAAAATGCAACTCTTGTGCTGCAGCTTTCGCACTAATAATCTAGAGGAGCAATTTTTAATTTGCTGAATCGTAGTGGCAAGAAGCAGACGGTGGGAGCCCTGACGTGAGCACCAGCCTTGCGGGGAGGGCAGCGATCCCTGACCAGCTGTAGGCCGGTGCTGAGCTTCTCCATTTGGAAGGCATGTCTGAAAACTGGTAGAGAACTCTTAATTCCCAGACGGGTTTTTGTCTTTCCAGTGCATTGGGGTAAAAGGATTTCTCTAAGCTACCTTTTGTGGGTGCCAGCAGTGTGGCTGCGGCCGTGCTGGAGTTTTGTGGAAGCCCATTAATGCACCTTTACGTGGCTCCATTTACTTATTTTTGTTTTAAAGGTCTCTTGTGAACGTTTAAAAAGTAAGGCTTCACTTGCATGACAGCTAATATTAAACCTCATAGTTAATGACATTTTGAATCTATAGTCAGACAACTAATTTCATTTGAAATACAACTGAAAATCAGTGTCAAGCACTTGCTTTGTGAATGGAGATCAAGATACTTCAGTTCATCCTGACAGATGTTTTAGTACAAAATTATTCGTGGCTAGATGAATTTTTTTTTTTCAAATCCC
>NW_010524727.1:663-1794 GCF_000687285.1 Phaethon lepturus | reverse complement strand
AGCCCTCCTGCACCCCGCCACCGAGTTTTGCCTAAACCTGAAACCTTCTCCCGGACCGGGAGCCCAGCTGTTTAATTTAACATTGATTTATTGCTTTTAAAAGTAAATTTACACACATGCCAACAGCACTCGGTTTTGTTTCCTCCAGACCCGAAGATTTATTTTCTACTTAGCGCTTGTCTGACAAAACAATGTCCTTTAAACTTTATTACACACCGATGACGAAATCTGTCTTATTTTTGGTTGGATTTATCGCTCTGCTACTTTGTGGAGACTTTTTGTGATACGGCAAGAGCTGAGGTCAGAAAATACGCAGAAAATGAAAGGCAGGCACTGAGGTAAACAGCAGCAAAGGTAGCAGCAGAGAGCTGATGCTCTCATGGCCCCTGCTAGG
Source organism: Phaethon lepturus (assembly GCF_000687285.1). Classification (NCBI taxonomy): domain Eukaryota; kingdom Metazoa; phylum Chordata; class Aves; order Phaethontiformes; family Phaethontidae; genus Phaethon; species Phaethon lepturus. The sequence goes on along the minus strand of NW_010524727.1, from coordinate 1,400 downwards.
GTCCGTCTGCAGCCGGGACCGCAGTTAGAAAAAGGGGGAAATCATCCTAATTTGGAGCATGCAGGTCGTTGGGCTTTTGGGGGCTTTTTTTTCAGTGGTGATGCCTGGCTCTCCCTTCACTTGCAGGAGTAAGGGGTCCCTAGTAGCTCATGGCTCTGCGCAGAGGCAGTCCGTGGAACGTATCTGTAATTACTGAAGGGAAGAAATTCAGGGTTATCCATGCCATGCTGCCTTACCTCTGCACAGTAAACGCCCAATTACCAAATCTATCTGATGGCCGAACTCGGGGGAATTAGACTGTACTTTGAAGCAGCTTTTACGGTACATTTCATCTACGTTTTGGTTTTCTTTAGTTCTCACTAAAAGGCCACTTTCTTCTTTTGACTGATATACTGTCTTTGTGTCCTTCGTTTCACACTCTCGGAAGGAAAAAAAAAGTTCTCACATGTTGAGGGGGGGAATAATAATAATAGTAAAAATAACTATTATTATTGTTGTTGTTTGTTGTTGTTGTTGTTGTTGTTGTTATTGTTTTACATCTGGGAGCTGGATTTCTTCTTCCCCCTTTTTTCTCACCCTAGGTGTAAATCGCTTATTTTAGGGCCGTGGCTGCTCGTACTAACGAAAGGTCTTGCAATAAGAGTGTGGACGGAGGGATACTCCAGCGGTATTGATAAGGTAAAATCAGAGATGGACACAGTGTAAACAAATCTCTCTCTCCTCACTCCCTCTCCTTT
>NW_010524727.1:0-240 GCF_000687285.1 Phaethon lepturus | reverse complement strand
TTTCCCTTCCCCCCTTCCTTTTTTTTTTTTTTTTTTTTTTTTTTTTTTTTTTTTTTTTTTTTTGTGTGTGTGTGTTCCTGGCTCGGTCTCACAAACTGGTTTCTCAGAGAGGCATCTAATAATCACTTTAGAGATGTTCAAATGAGGACATTCGCTCTTTTCTAGCAAGAAGTAAAGATGTGACAGGTTTTGTTATCGGGGGTATAGTGAGAGCTTTGGAAGATATTCCCTTTCTTTCCC
>NW_010524726.1:0-1551 GCF_000687285.1 Phaethon lepturus | reverse complement strand
TGGCAGGTAGATGGAAATCACCAAGAAACGCAGTTCTTGCCCCAAAACAAAAGTCACCGGTGGGCAGGAGCTAGGCCAGCGCCCCGCGCTTGCTGGGTTTTAAATCCCTCCCCAGCATGGCACGGCGAGACCAGCCCCATGGTTGTTTTCTTTTTTTCTTTTCTTTAAGTCCTCACTGGCAAATCCCAGCAAATTTCACTTTTGTAAATCTTTTTTAATTTTTTTTCTTTTTTAATTTCACAGTTCTCTTGGAAAACAAAAGATTTCGCCCGTTTCACAGCAGAGGAGCCGAGCAAGGCTGGGAAATTCTTCCAGTGCCACAAGTTTGAAAATCCCAACCCAAAACGCTTCAGCCATCCACCACCTTGGGCAAGCTGCTGGATAATTGTTTAACCATTTCTTTGAGAGAAGGGTGACATGTCAGGGTATATATAAAAGAAGGAACAGTCTGTGTTTGTCCTTTTAGGCAGCGAAGATGAGAATGAAAAATCCAAACCCATCAAAAAAAAAAAACAAACAAAAAACCCAACAAAAAACATGCTTGCAGAGAAAGTTTTCTTTTTAAAAAAAAAAAAAGAAGCATTAAACCTTGATCCTCAAAACTGCCTCTCGTCTCACTGGGGAACATATCTAAAGCCAAATCACCGACATCTCTAACTGCACATGCACATATTAATTTTTCCACCTCCTTTTTCTTACGTTAACCCCCCCCCAACCAGGATTTTTTTTTAAATTATTAAAAAAAAAAGAAATTAAAACACTGTATTACCTTTGCTTTTTAGGTACTGAATGTTCAATCTCTAGCTGTTTTCCATGAAGCTCCACTTTCCCTAAAAACAAAATGTGTCTGTTTTTTAAAATCTGGGTGGAGTGGTCAGAAAGCTTTGGATAACATACTATCACGTGAAACCTCACGATTTAATTCAAATTACGACCAACTACGCACAAATACATTTTCCGATTCCTTTACAAGTGCATTTTATTAAATATAAGACTGGCTTCAAATGGGAAGCGGTGGGAGGGAGTGGTGAGTTAGCTGTCTGGACAATGTTCCTTAGGAATATTTAATTCCTTAGTTCATCCCGTTTTGAGCGAAAGAAAATGAGGAATAATACTTGGAAACCAATTCTTCACCTTTATTTAATTCCGCCTTGTTTAATCCCTGAAAGAAGTCCTTCGGGCAGATTTCCTTCCCCCCATTAAAAGGCTCAAAAATTGTAACTCCATGGCAAAAATGGATTTCTCTTTGAAAATGGAAGTGAGTACCACCTCCCTGCCTTACATTTTGATCAAATGCATTGTACTCATTTAGTAAGTAGACGTCTCTGAATGAAAGCTAACTGTTGTATCATAATAGATCGGGGCGGGGGGGGGGGGGGAAAAAAAAAAAAAAAAAAAAAGAAAAAATTCAAATATTTTAAAAATTATCTGCTTCCCGGGGAGCTTTTTCTCTCCCTGCGAGCAGCATGGCGACCTTCGCGCTACTCCACACATCACATGCCCCAGGAAACCCAGTTTCAAATCAAAATGGCCAAAGTCCCAGCCCACCCG
>NW_010524725.1:16348-38540 GCF_000687285.1 Phaethon lepturus | reverse complement strand
GCAGGCCTCTCCTCAGGCTCGGCGTGGCCCTGTGCGCGCGCGGAGCGAGGGCGCCAAGTTCCCTCCTTTTGCGATATCCCCTGTTTTTTGTTTTATTTTGGTTTTGGGTTTTTTTTGTGGAAAGGCCCTGCTTTCAGTGGTGCACGCAGGCCCCCGTTTTTTTAGTTAGAGCGAGTGTTCGTGCTTGTGGGGACGCCGAGGGAACGCCAGCCAGGCGTGGGCCGGCAGCATGTCATTTGCAGCAAGCTCCTTGTGCTGGAGCATGTAAGCAGCTTTTCACACTGCTTTGGGAGAGCCAGGAAATGGGGGGATTGCAGACAGAATCATGGGGCTTGCCTGACCGTGCTGTGTCCACTTACGCTCTCCTTTTCCCCATGTTTGCAGAGGGAAACTCTAAGGGACTGCCCTGCTTCGGAAGGCATCCATGCTCTCGCATGGTGACTGTGGCCAGTGCATCCCCTCAGAAGCCCCTTGCCTCCAACCATTTCACTTGAAGATGCAAGGAACATAAATACTATGCTGAAGACCAAAGGGTGAGGTAATGACAGAATAAAATTTCAATTCTTCTTCAGCAACATACTTCATAAGCATCAGCATAAGAAGGCTAGTGTAATCCCTGGCTGTTGTAGGAGTTGCTGTAGCTGTCCCTGTCTTCTGGATGGGTTGACTGACACGAAGAATTGCAGATAACTGAACTCTGAGCCACATAAGGAGAAATGGACAGGTGTAGGATTTCTACACAGGTGTTCAGGTTATTTTTCAGCAGATCTCTGGTGCTTCAAATTAGTGCTGCCTCAAAGTGTTTACCTGGAAATGTTTCAAGCAGTTACTTGTCTTCAACGTGCCACTTAGGAACAAAATTGTTTATGGTCAAAGGGAATAGAAGTAAGCAGGCATTACTCTTAATGTGCACTGTGTGTCCAAGCCCTCAGAGTACTACGTAGCACTGTACGCTTTTACTCTGCACTAGAAATCACATGGAGACTGCTGGCAGATTGAGTTTTGTGGCCTTCTACTATTTTGGCATAAATGCCATTTTGGGTGGCTCACGGTGTAGGGTTGCCTGGAATTAAGAGCTGCATTCAAAAAAATTGATCAAAAGCAAAAACTGTCGCAGGTGAAAGAAAAATACTGATGCAGGAGAAAATACTCATTGGGCATCCAGTGCCCCATTTCCCTTACTGTGCACTTTTTCACTGAGCTGATGAAAATAAAATTAATCACCTTTGTACGTTAATACACAAATAGTTAATTGTGTCATTTACTGTATCTTAAATGATGGAACTGATTAGCTTTTATCAATCTCTCTGCAGTTTAAGAGGACAAGACACCTAGTAAGCAAAGACAAAGTATTCTTCTCCGATAGAAGTGATGAAAGGAAAGACTACTTAAAGCAGATAGGAGGGTATTTTTTACTTTACTTGGTGCAAAACAAGCAGCTTGCTAGCCATGAGAGCCTGTAAAAGCAACTTGAGTTTACTAGCTATCTAAAATCTTGCCTCCTCCTTAGTTTGTATATGGGTATTCAGAATAATTTCTTTGGTTTTAATATGTTGATGCACAGCTAAAAATAGCTCTGTCGTACTCAAGAGTTTATCCATTGCCAAGAAAACAGGAGTCAGCATTACAAATCACAAAAGGAAAAATCCAAAGGTCTGCACCAAATAGAGGTGTGGCCAAAATATTCCCTGAATAGCAGATGATGTGGATTGATGTAGAAGTACTTCTGGCCATTCCTATCAGAAATGATGCACTGTGTGGGATTCACTGATCCAAGCCAAATGACAAACACAAAGAAATCACATGAGTTGTGCAAAGGAAGCTTTCAGTGTTCTCAGAGCTCAGGCAGTCATCTTTTCGGCAAGTATATCTGAATTACATTACCAGAAAGAATACACTACAGCAGTAGCCCTCAATCTTTTCTGATTTGCAACCCTTGAAAATTTTTCTAGTGAATGTTCAAATGCTTGCAAAGAAAACATAACTATTTGCAATATACTTGCTTTTCTTTGTCGTTCCTTAGAAATAGCTTGCAGATCCCCTAGGGTTTATGGCTCATATATTAGAAACCCTTGCACTGAAGGCCCACTATCGGTAAAAAGAATTAAAACAAAATCTTTCTTATGTACAGAACATACAGATGGTACAGACTTGAAACTGCTGATTTCATTAAGAAAATGTTGCAGGAATGGATTCAAAACTCTATCCTCAATGCTTAAATAAGGATGAAATCAAGGAGAAGAAGAGAGTCATAATTAAGGGAAGCAATGTGGTTCCTTTTGACACTTACTGGGAGATGATACACGTTTTGGGCCAGGTAGAAAAGTGGACAGCACATGTACATGGCAGGGAGAAGTCATAACACTGTATGCCACAGCTGGGGTCTCTCTGAAAGACAGTAATCCTAGAAATCCTTTGGGCCTGGGGTAGTTGTGCCAAGTAGGCTGACTTAGAGCTGCCCTTGCATGCCAAATTTTAAGAATTGTTTTCAAACTGACACAGAATTGAGAAAAGCAAGACATTGTGGCTAGCACCATGCAGACCTTTTGGCAGTGATGGTGAAGAGTTGCAGGTTCCTTGGTTTCCACTAAAATTCTGGCTATTCAGACTTCTGCAAGCACAAGCCATGAAATGGTGAAGTGCCAAGTACTAATCTAAAATTTTAAAACATAATTCAGGGATTTCTGTATTAAACGGTCACTGCATAATGAGAATTGTAGTTTTATTGTGTTCCAAAACAATTGTACAATTGTGTGTTTTATTTTCCACATCAGATAACTACATTTTTTGCAAAACTGCCGCTGTAATGCAAAATGGAGACTTCACTTTCACTAAAATAATCTGGAAATACACAGTTGAAACTCCCACAGCAACTTCACCCTGCCATGTTACAGCTATATACCTGCTGCTAGACTTGCAAACGACCCATTTCCACTAGGGTAGAACACAAAGTGGAAATTATGCAGATTCTAACATCTGCAGTGTTTTATATCACAGTAAGCAATGCTGGTGTTGGGTTATGTTTCCCCATTCACTTCTCTTTCTCAGTAGAATATTAAATATATTCTTCCCCTTTGGTTTAAAAAAAGTTCAGTGAAAAGTAAAAATAAACGGTGGAGAGACTGCTGAGGGAAGTTGACTTATTGTCTCTGTTAGGGAAGTGATTTGTCATGGCTTTTTTGCCTTGGTTGGTCTTTCTTTTCAGGCAACTAGCTATCTGGATAACACAGGAAAAAGCTTCTATGGCAAGAACTGACAGTGCTGCACATTACTTTAAATGTGCAGAGAACTCATGCGGAAAGCCCACTTCTAGACCTGCTATCCATTTAAAATCCATTATTCATTCTTCTAGTACCGTTAACATCCTCTCAGTATCTTTCTTAGTTACTTCCCATATTTTGGACTCAAATGCTTTCCAGGAGTGTTTCTCACAGCTCAGTGTCACAGTAGCCCTCTCTGAGACAGTGTTTCAGCTGTGATGAGGAATCCCACAGGCAAGCCAAGAGTTAATGCCCCCCCTCAGACCAGCCAGGGGCCCTACAGCTGCTCCGAGCTGCCAAGCAATTAGGCTTGTCAACATCCCTCAAATAAACTCCGGCAGTATTATCAAACCCCATTGTTACCTGATCCCCCAGAGGCTGGGGAGGCTGTTATATCAGGACAGCAAGCTGCAAAAAGCCATGTCTGTTTTCTTTTGTTTTAATTCTGGATGACCCATCCTTTACTTTTACTGGTTGGAACTGCAGCTCAAGAAAGATGGATCTTTTGGGAAAGGATTAAATCTCTACTGTAATACCAGTCTGGTGGGAAATCATGGTGTGTTTTACCCAGGAACCACATATAGAGCTGGCTTCCTCGTGGTTTTGTCTCAAAGCAATAGCCTGCTTCAGTGGACTACCTTAAAAATAACAGGATGCAAGCTGCCATCTTAAGGAGAAAAACGTTGCCAGAAAAGAGTATTTATTATTCCATCTAGGGTTGCTACCTTGGAAATACAAAACCCAAGTCACTTCAGACAAAGGGCTGCTGTGCAGGCACAGATCAGTCTATGTGTGGGCCAAACTGGGCAGTGTGATTGGAAAGCAGGCAGATAACAACCCTACCTGAAGCCAAGGATGTGTTTGGAAGACTGAGTTCCAGGTTCAGTAGTGGCACAATAAGCCCATGTATTTACAGAGACATGCAAAGATGGCAAAACCACAGTTTTTCCTTGAATACATTATTTTTAGCTTTCATTCTTGCACAGAGATGCTGAAAATTCAATCTGAACTAAGCAACACAATTTTGTCCGAGTCTACAAACCATCTAAAACAATTGCCCTAAACTGACTTAGTGATTCTTCCAGTTATTTTGCATTTTGAAGCCTATTGCTCTGGGGACAACAGCAGCTAGCACCAGTGGGACAGGGAGGTGGGACTACCATGCCACTACAGTTTTGTTGGAATGGGTGAAGGGCAGTGATATCTCAAGGATTTAGGAAAAAGCATAGCAGTCCCAGACATCCCTCAGAGACAGACAGTACCCAGGGACAAAGATTGGCAAGCCCTGCAGCTGGATGAGTGCCAGGCATCTCTTCCAGGAAAGGGTTTCAATCATGAGCATTTAGGGTGAAATCTTTTTTGGTTTTTAGTAAAGCATAGTATGCTTTGCTTAAAGCATTTTGGGTTTGGTGATGTTTTTAAGAGCAAGTAACTATACATTCTTTCTAGAAGGCTGAACAATTGCATGCAAATGCACACAAGCTGACATCCACAGAAAACAGGCTTGCAGCTTCTGAAGTTTCTTTTCATTCAAAATCCAGAATTTCTATGTAAATCTTCGTTTGGGTTCAAAAGCATAAGATTTTACTGGCTGCAGGGAAAATATATAGAGAGATGAAAAACACCTGATACAAAGAAAAGAGGGTCTTGCAAGATGGAAATACTCAGGACACAAAACTATTCTCTTTCAACGCATATATAATACAGTATGCATTCAGGTGGATAAGCTTTACGTTAGCATGAACACTGCTAACCCTTTTACACGGGTATGGAGAGGCTGACCCTTTCATATAGCAGCCATGATTTATTTGCTTTCATTGTACCAGGATGACTCTCAGTGTTCAAATATGCTTTTTTCCACATATGAGAAATTATATTGTATCAAGGCCAATGCTGAACTGCAAACTGATTTCCCTTCCCTACCCAAACCAGTTTGTGTTATTTGTAAATCTAACAATAACAAAGATTCAAAGGTCTATTACTCAGCGTCTCTTGATTTCCCTGTTTTATTTTGTGCCCCTTATCGATACTCTTCAGAGCTCAGGGCTGAAGCAACATAATGGGCGCCTGGAGACATTGTCTGCATCTCAACTAGGGTCTTGGCATTTGGTAACAACACCAGGTTGTCTTTTTTTTTCTTTTCAGAGCAAAACAGCTGGTGAGTGTTTGAGTGTGTACTGGTGGCAGAGAACTTGTAGTAGAACTGGCCGTGACTCCTGCTGCAGAAGCAGTTACAAGATACTGGCACTGAGCAGAGAGGCATGGCAGATAAAAAAGACAAAATGCAAAATATGCTTCTTTTCTGTTGGTCAGAAGTTACATATTTTTCAAAAGGCTCAGGGTCTTTTCAGATGCTTTCTTCCACATTATGTACATGTCTTGCATGACTGAACAAAGTCTTTCCTTTAACCTGCAGGCTTCTTTCATTTAAGTTTTCTGAAACACCTTACTATTACAGTCATGGAAATTAGAGATTATTTAATGATGAAGTTGCTGACATGTCAATAATGTTTATCTGATTACTTTGGAGGGTGAAGAGGGACTAGAAGAGCTTGAGGGAAAAGCCCTGTTTGTTTCTAATGCCTCAAGAGGTATCATTTCTGAAAAAAGGAGTCTCTGTAGAAGAGATTTTTTTACTGGGCTTGGCAGATACATATTCGTAAATGTGCACATCAAATGCACATTAATACATTATTCACTCAGTCATTCAGATGAACCGACACATTTATTTAATCCTCAAAGACATTATAGTCTAGATCGACAGTACCAATATTAGTGGGAGACTGATAAAAATTGCGTATTTGCTTTTCTTGCTGTACTTTATATTCCCCTGTAAAGTATTAGCTCTTGGCTTTGTTATTCACAAATGCATCCATCTCTTATTCATGCATTACATAACAAACTGTCCGTGCTGCAGCTGGTAGATATATCAGATAAATGCAGAATCTGACTTAAAAAAGGTAAAATATAGACAGAACTCTCAAACCTGTAACTTTGACTCTGAAGTGCCTGCACATGCACACCCACATGCAAACCCTAAATATTTAAGTTTCTAAAGGTGCTGCCATTAAATGTCATAAATAGCCTGGGAAGCCCAGCTTGAAAAAATTAAATTCCAGTCTTTATGAAACAAAGAACAATAATTTAAAAGAACTCTAGAGTTAAAAAAGAGGATTGAATTATACCAAATGACAGTTTCCCCTGCTTGCTATTAATATACTTTTCTCTGAAATCATGCACATTGTCTATAGCTACACTGGGATGTTACTTAAAATGGTGTCAGTCTGGAAAAGCTCAGCAAAAGAGAGCAGCAGCAGCTCCAGATGAATGCTAACGTTACCAAATGCCCAGTCAAGTCTCAACAACTCCCTGACATTGATCATTCCAAGTCAATCCTGGGATGCATAAATTTTTCTGTAACAGACAACATATTCCAAAGCATGTGCAAAACTACCTGCCCACACATTCATCAAAGTGTACGGTGAACTTTCATAAATCTCCTGTTACTTTTCCTCAGTTCTTTTTTCCTTGGCTGGTAAGAGTCATAGAGGATTTTTTTTTCCTTTTAACATTTCAGTATTTGTTATTACACCAAGCCAGGGTGCTGCCTACGTATTGGGTTAGTTTATGCAATACACTATAAAGTACAAAAATGACATGACGGAAAAGAAAAAGGAGTTTTCTAATGCCTGTGACCTGAAAAAGAAAATGTGAGCAGCAAATACCCAATCACAATTTTTATTAGGCAATTAGCTGATTGCTTTTGTGAAGCAGTGACAAACTTGAGATACCTGCAGTTAGTTGTTGAGCATAGGGATTTGGATCCCCACCCATCTCAAGTGCAATAGATTCATATACCTCAGCTTTGATATTTCCCATGGTTCAGGTTAAAAAAATGACACACAGTAAACAACTGTTCTGTCTCAATCATTTATTCCTCAAACACCATTGTCAAGGGGTAGCAAAGCATTACTGAGGAAAAGTCTATATATGAATATTGCCAGATGGATTTGTACAGAAATAGATAATTAAGTAATGACCAATTAAAATACAATCTGTAAATCTAGTAACAGGAAAAATAAATTACTACGATAGATGTTCATTAGGTTTGCATTTAAAATTGTTCACTTCTAATAACAAACTAGTATATTTTAACCTCAAATCATAGTTTACTGTTTGTCTTTTCATCTCTATTAAAAGCTGTATGTCCATTGACATACATTCACATATACATTCATATAGCTACTTTCTGAATAACTGCAAAAAATGTGACTTAGTTTCTGCACAAAAACCTATAGGAATCTTTTCAAAAAGGTAAACCTGCAACAGAAAGATACTGCTAATATAGAAGAAAATGAGACTTAAACTATCCTCAGCAAACATCACTGGAAAAGCTTCATTAGTATGTATTTTCACATAATTCAATTAGCCAAAATACATACAAATGCTGGCAGTGCTGTTCCCTGCTCAGGGAGCGTTAGCGAAGCTTTAAACAGATCTGAAACAAAATTGCATAAATGGCATGTAAAGCCCTGTGCATACAAAGATACCTTCAGGGTTCTAATAAATTCATGAAACTTTTTAAAGTATGATTTCCTAGCAGGCAATCACTTTTAATTAACAGGATCACCTACAGCAACACATGTCCTTCAAAAACTTACATTATTTTTTCTTTTTGAATTTCAAAGTTTCTGTAGTAAAAGTTGAATAGCTGAGTAGCTTAACCTCAAAAGGATTGCAGGCTTTTATGACAGTTATAAACCACTGTGGTGCCTTCTTTATAAGAAGAAAAGATTCTTAACACAACAGAGAAAGAAGGAAATCTCTTTTTAGTCATAGCTAGAAGCAAGCATTTCCTCCAAAGGTCAGAAAACTTTTCCTCAGTTAAAGAATATTTTTAAGGACATTGCAGGCTACTTGTACAAGTAAATCCCTGGTAATTTGCTGTATGAATTAAACATATAATTTCCAATATTTATTATTTTATATACTTCTGCATTTTATTTTATTTCTCTGAGCTCTCAGTATACAGTTTGGCTAAACATGGGGGTGAACTGGTGAAACTGGCTTCCATAATGAGGTTTACACAAGAGAGAGCAATGGGAAGCTCATCTCTTTATTAAAAAAAATTGTACTAGTTTACTGAGCACGTCTTTCAGGGCTGCGTGTTTAAGGTGGTGCTTGCCACTTGCTTAGAAGCGCATTTCCATGTTCCAAAGCTGGCTAATCTTCTTACCTGCAGATTTAAAGTGACAAATTATTCCATATTTTGAATTGGAAAGAAAACAACAGGAAAAACACGGTAAAAATGGTAGTGCCAAAGCCGAATTTTGAAGGGCCAGAGTCCTCTCCAGCCCTCATTTACATGACTCTAGCCATTGATATTGGTACCTGAGAAACTTGATCAGGATTTGCATAAATGAATTTAGGAAGAAGGACAATAAACAAGGGTACATTGTGCCTAGTTTGGTCCAGGGTGTTTTACAGGCTGTAATGGCTTGGATGTTCTGTGTCCTCTAACAGTGACCAATGGTAAATATATTGCCTTTGCTTGATTTTGCAGCTTCCTTCCAGGTGACCATCCATTTAGAACACAGGGAACATGATAGGGGCTGAATTTACATGTCTTAGCAGAACAGTCAGCCTCACATCAGTGATATGCATGATGTCGTGTGTGAAAGTATTGGCACATTTTTCTTAGATGCGTTTTCTGACTTGGAGAAAAACATATGTGGTAAAGCTCTGGGAGTGGAGAGAGGAACAAACACCCTTGGAGTATTTGGAAGTCCCACTCAAGAATTAGTTCTGAGGCACGGGTGGGCTTCTAAGAGGAGCAAAAGAGTAAAAAGTGTGTTTATGGATCAAACAGCCTTTCTGGCTAAAAGGAGCACGGTGCTTACAGTGCACCTGTATTTGAAATGAACATGTGAGAACAAAGTCATATGCCATATATAGGACTGGCCGTGCTATAAATGATTGTGCCGTGTACATACTGAGGTGCGGATAATGCTAAGCGTCATTTAGGTGAATCTGTGCCCGATGCGTACGCATGGGCATGTCCTTGCCATGGCGTGAACGCCCTTTCATGGCACCCCAGCCAGGGGCAGGTTCAGCACATCCTCCTCTCTTGGTGTGGGGCCTTCTGCAACTTGCAGTGGAGCATTTGGGATCTTTGTTGCTCCTCTTTGAATTCTTTCCTTTCAACCAGCCTCTCTCATTGGTAATTATTCCTACAGCTGCCTTCCCACTGGTGGCTGCCCCATCTCTTGTCTGTCTTAGTCTCATCCTCTTTTCAAGCAGTAGCTTACAGGAGCTGAATACCTGCCATGCACCTGGGACTTTGGGCAAGTCCTCTCTCTCTGTGTTTGCTTTCTACTGGTTGTCATCTCTTTTGTACATCAGACTGCCTTTGGAGCAGTGGCTTACTCTTTTTCTGTTGTACAGCACCCAGTAAAGGTTACTTTTTATGTTGGCAGAGGCTTCTAGTTTCTACAGAAGGCCAAATACGGAGATTTACTCCTAAGATAACATTTCTCTGTATGGGGAACACTAATGCGTTGTTGTTTGGAAATGCAAATAAAACTTTAATCTACAGTCATATTATAGACAAACAGTTACTCTATTGCTGTATTTCTAATCAGCTCAATAGCTGAATTTTGCTTTATTTTTGTTGAAATTAATGAGGCCTTGTGTAAATATATGCCTGCCTGCCTGCCTATGCCACACAAAGTGTAATCCATGTCTAGCATACAACGTGTGTGTGCAGTTGTGTATCTAGTGTTGACATGGATTACTGTACATTTTACTGTAGCCAGCAGCTGGATTATAAAGGACAACCACTGGACAATTAAAAAGCATTCAGAAGGACACAGACACAGCACAATCATCAAGATATGCCAAAATAAATTAGCATCATGCAAAGTTAGGCAATGTTTAATTCATAGACTGTGCCTATATTTAGCCATCTTATTATTTGCAATATAATCCATTCATTTATTGAAGGTTAATGCCAAGTTTTTCTCTTGGGTATTTGGTAGATGTGTCACTGGGCAGTGTAGCCTTTTTGATTTCCATCTACTTAGATGGACTGAATTTGCTATAAAAATATATATGCTTGTGGATGGGTGTGCACATGCAAGCTGCCTGATGTAAGCACACTCAACAAAAATAGGGAGAATTCCCTAACCACTGTTGAGACACATTATCATAGGATCATAGAGTCACTGCATTTTTCCTGGGAAAGACCGCAGATACAAAAAAAAAATATTAATAGTGGTTTATGAAAGAACAGGGTCACTGCCTTCATAGAAAGAATGCTGTTGATTTCACAAATGTACACATAAAGGATAATGACTGAAAAGAAGGCAAATCACCATTCACTTTTGAGACAGTCTATGAGACGGTGGAGGAAGGTCTCACAGGGCACCATAGAAAGAAATACTTTGAAATTATATGAAATGTAGGAAGAAGACTGGGCAACAGAAAAAGCATCAAAATGGCAGAGTTTGAGTGGAGACATTAAAAGGTGAATGTCCTGAGACCATGTCTGGGAAATCATGTTTGTTCTGGTGCTGATGTGATCAAATATAGAGCTGGCCTAATTGAATAGAGAATATGAATAGCCCAACCAGGTTGAACAGGGTGAATTAAACTGTAGAGTAACTGGACTGGATTATGTAGAAATTTAATATATTTTTGACAGGGTTTTGAAGGAATGTGATTTGGAATTAATGACAAGAATTTGAAGGAGGAATACTTTTATATAGATCACACTGTCTAGGGACATGCCTGGTGCCAATCATTTTGATGGCTAAGCACAAGAGAGCCTGATTTTCAAAGGTGCTGAGCTCACACACAGATCTTGTTCACTTCGCAGGGAATTATTTTTTTCATGGTCCTTGACACTTGAAAATCAGGCCCTTCTGACCATTAAGGAATGACAGTGTTGCTGTAAATGAGGAAGGACAAATCATAAAAACATATATATGGAGAGAAACACTGAGTCTTTTTGGACACAAGATGAGATCTTTTATTCAGAAGATAAAGCTGATTGTAGAATTATCTTGGTAGCTGCACAGCTTAAAATGCAGAAGAGGAAAGGAGCATCTGTAAAGCTGGCAAGGCAGTGTAGGTCTGACCAAAGATCTGTATTTCTACATAGTCTGTCAGCATTAGGGAAGGACTCAGAAGCAAAGGCTTCACTGGCACTTCAGACTTTTGACTGTGGAGGAGGTCTGCACCCACGTCTTTTGCATGTCTGATTTCCACATCTCTCTCACCTCTGTTGGCCATGTCTTCTATCTTGTCTGATCTTACTGGTGCCAGTCAGGTTCCCAGCTCTTAGGTTGTTCTTTGTGACCTTCCCTCATGATATCAGAGACCACTGTGTGGTAGATTCATTGACAGAGTTAATGAATCTCTCAGATAACAATCATAGCATGAAAGGGGATCTCCTGCCCATGGATTCTTCTCCATGGCTCCTTGGTGATACCCTTCTGCAAGGCAAAGTTTCTGCAGCAGAAAGAAATGTGCAAAGCCCAGTGGGAGAGAGCAAAGTTTGAAAGGAGAGTATCTGTGTCTAGGTCAGGCTAGAAAATGAGGTGTGGGTTTTGGTTCACAAAACTTCTTCTGGTCTGAAGCAGAAATGTCAGCAGGCTAAGTAAAGGCTGGGAACAGGCACTCTGAGTTGGACTTAACTATGCTGGTCAATTGGGCAATTTGAGAGAAATGAGCGACCGGTACCTCCAGAACAGGCAAAGCAGTTGTTTGGTTTCCTTGGACAGAAAGAAAAGTGGGAGGGCTGGGAGACAGGCAGTTGCTGCAGCTGGGCCAGTGAGGACTGGGCATTACCTGAGACCAGTTAACACCTACCCAGTGAATTTGTGATTGCCGGTATCCACTGGAGCTAGGAGTGCTTCCCCTCTGCTTGTCAGAAGTGCCTGTTAATACAGACATATCAATAGCATTTATTTGTTCACTCCTAGGCTTGCAATCAGCATGACTTTAGCTCTTCCATGAGGTTTTGACAACCAGAGACACCCATGCCTTCCCTTTCATTGTATGCTGTTGCGTGAAGTTCTTTACTGTCAGTCTGAGAAAGCTTGAGGTGGTTGCACGTCTGGTTGGCTTCTCTGCTCTTAAGAGAGGAAAGGATGTGTCGACTTCCATGGAAGCTACGAGTCTCAGATCATAGTTCTTATTTTCTTTCTGAGTCAAGCAAACAATACTGACAAACTGCTTTCTCCACAAACTGTCTGTGGCTGCCTCATGACAGATTATCAACCACAGGTGCCATATTGTCAGACTGCAAAAGGTGCTCTGTATAGATTGCAGGAGAAACCAGTCAAAACCCACATATACTTATATTCCTATATAGCCATCTACATAAATGTGCAAAATGGGTAAAAGTAAAGTAATAAATGACCTCTAGCTCACTTGTAGCTGTTTATAACTGTAAACTACTGTATTAATACTGTGAAGTACAGTCCAAGGACTTTTTTTTTTTTCCAGAAAGACCAAGTGAAGGCATCCAATCAAGGGTAACAAATCCTGGGGGTCTGCCTGGAAACACTGAAAGGTGCCTTCCTTTACTCCTGCTGATTTTCATGAAGCTGGAATGCAGTGGGTCATGTTTCTGCCAGTTGCACTGGTGCAATCTTCATTCATTTCACCTCCACTAATTTCACCGTTTATGACGTTGTCTGTAGGTTGCAAGGCATTTATCCTTGAGCTTGGTACTCAGACACGGGCAAAGCTGCAGTTCTCTCTGCCTTGGCATTTACTTGCTAAGAAGTAGGTCTGTGTCCATCCACCATGAGACAGAGCCTGACCCAGTATGTTTAAAGCAAATAGATGAGGCAAGTACTTCCGGGACACATCCTGGAAAGTACTCATTGCTTCTTGTGGACTAATGACTTGCCTTGCTGTCACAGGTTATGTTGTGTTGAAGTAGCTACTGGGTTTTTGTTGGCCCCAGGTAGAGAACAGGGAAAAAAAATGGCTTTATTAAAAAAAAATAATTTTCTTAGGCTTCACCTTATCCCACATTAAGATGGGCTGCATGTTACCTACCTCAGAGCAGGGATATAGTAATTAGGGAAGTAGGTTTCAGTCTGACGGCTGATGCAGGTGGAGGAAGGGAATAGTGGAATGGAGGTGGGAATCGTGTTCGCTTTTACAGATTCCAGCATAGAGAAAAAAGATACCGATAGCTGTAGGGCAGGATACATTTCTAATCAGGATTTAAATCCTAAGTGAATGAATGCTAATGAATTATTACTCCTTTCCTATTAATTAACAGAGTGTTTCACAGCACCCTCTAGAGAGCCCAGCCAGAACACTGTTGTGCTATACATGGTTTGTATAGTTCTCCACTATCTCGATTATCTCACTATTTTGTAGGGACAAGGGCTTTTTGATACTTAGACATCAAAGTGCTTGAAAACAGCTGAAATTAGTTGTTACCTCGCTAGACCAGCTGGTTCTGAAGAGAGTGGTGCCCAGTCCTAACTTACAGTCATCTTGCTTTTTCTGGTTCATCTGAAAGTTACTTTAATGTTGAACTTACTTGATTTAATGCTCATAAGAAACAGAGAGTTGGAAAAAAATCTGGTAGAAGAGAACTGAGGAACTGAGGAAAGGAATGGTTCAGGAATGTTAGCAAGTAACAGGAGGCTGCCTCTCCTCTAAAAACGCCTCACTGCAGCAAGGAGAAATTCTACGAAAAGTATTTTAATTTCTACTTGGTTTTGCATGGCTGAGAGCCTGTGAAAAAAGGCTGTGGCATGTGTGCAAGTCTCAGCCACGATGTAGCTGAGCAGCAGTAAAGCTAATGCATGAATTAAAGTAAAGAATATATAAAAGGAAATAAAAGGATCTGCTTAGAGATCAAATGTGGCATTTGTACAGAACCTTATTCAGAATGGATACAAATGCATCAGTTCCTCAGAATTATAGGTGAATCAAAGGAAAATTACATCCAGGAAGATAAAGCAATCGACCAGCAGCCTTACCATGTGAGAGGCAGAGATGCAACTTTGAAGCTTCCCGTATGGCTTGCCAAAGGGCCAGATGTTGCAGGTGGAACAATGTCCTTTCTGGCTTAGCATCTGGTTCCTGTCGTTCTGATCCGTAGAAAAAGGAGATGCGGAAGGATGTGGTAAAAATAATTTTATAACTTCATTTAAGAAAAGAGTCTTTTCTGTTGTTTTGTAATAAAATCAAATATGAAATGAGCATTTTTCTTCAGAGGTGGAGGCTATCACAGGCAAGTGAATATGGGATCTCCACTTTTCACTGCAGTGTGCCATCCTGGAACCTGTTAATTTGCTTGGGAGCTTGAACAACTAATTTCTTGGCCAATAAGAGGTTATGTAGCCCCAAAAGGTAACATAACCCAGAAAAATCATCCTTCTTCACATTTGAGGGGAAGTGTTAGCTATTTGTTAGACCAAAGATTTAGGATTTATAGCCCCTTCATTCCACCCTTGGCTCTGTCACCCTCACAGGCATTTTGCAACCTGAATGTACTCTAGGTTATCCTCACCTGTTAAGGTTATAACAGTGATTAGCTTTCTTATAAATGTGGATAAAATAATACTGATCTATAAAAGGTCTTAAGTTTTTTTGTTAGGTGTGAAAGCAGTTCAGACTCTGGCACCCCACAATCTTGGCAATTCCTGTCTAGTCTTTGCTGGTATTTCAGTTTTCCTTGAACAAGATGTATCACCCAGATATATGAAAATAGAAAGCCAACAACATCAGTTGTTCTTCCTTCCTTCCTCTCTCATCCTCTCTTCCTCTCTGTACATAGGCCATCTCCAACAGGAAGAAAGATGCAGTTGCTATTTTACTAGGGTACTGTAAATCCTACTTTGAAGCATTGATTATAATGATTCGCCTTCAATTTACTGCTTTCATGATGAAGTCTCATTGCTATTAATTAAGTTACTTTGGTTGTGTGCTAATTTATATTGATCGGTTAATCTGTGTTTTTCTCTTACTTGAGTACTTTTCACCACCAATGCTGAGTTTGCAGCATGTGAGAGTGGTAATACTGCTGCAAAAAACAATGACCTGTAGATCGAGGATGTAATACCAGGTTCACCAAGAGAACATTGCTAAGCAGATCACAAGGCAAGTGACAGGAAATGTGAGTACAAATGAGTTGATCACTTTGCCAAAATCTAATTTTGTGTGGCTGCTGGATCCTTGTGATAGTTTACCCTGAAGGACAGCAGGCACATTTCTTGTCCTTTTTCATGATGCACCATACATCAGGCCAACAGCAAAGTCTCTGTTTGAGGTCAGTTTTACTATTTTAAATCAAAAAATGTTTTGTATTACTCCAGAAGTTGTAAAAATGTTATTGCTCCAAACACCCTCCATGACCACTGGAAAGGGGCTCATGAAACTCCACATATGCAGCCCTGTAGGCAGTGTCACATAAAATATGATATGACATGGTAACATAACAGACATTGACAGGTTATCCAAGTGCTTCCAGCAAGAAGGCAAGTATCTTAGTACCACTGGCACATCATTATAGAAATTACCAGTGAGCTATTGTCTACTGTAGGTTTCAGAAGGTGCCTCTGGGGAGAGGAGTGGGTCTCTGAGATGAGGCAGTTTGTGGGAGCGGATCCCATTGCGACTGGGCCACCAAAAAGAGATTAGCAATCAATTAATGCATAACAGTGAGAAAGCTGGTGGCTGGGAGAATCCACGGCAATGCTCACACAAAACCTTGAAAGGATTTCCTCTTATTATTTCCACATCATGATCACCAGAATCAGACTCACATTCTATGGGGAGTACTGCTGAATGCTTTTTATCATTTCTGAAAGCAATTATTATATCTGACCTTCTGGCCCTCACAGTTAAAAACAGGTGATGTCCAAGGCTTCTGGCAGAGTCTGGGTGCTTTGATTACGTTAGCTCAATCGACTTGCTTGCTTTCTCCTGTGTCTCAAAGGCCAGAGCTTTCTGCTTTACTTTTTCCACTAAATAAAAATGTTTGTGACTAGATCCCTCTGTGTTTGTGCCCTAAGTTTATGAAGAAATTTTCCTAGACTTGGCCTCAGGTTGTGAGATGAGACTGCCCAACAATTTCACATCCAGATTTCCTCCAGATTAGAGTAAGTATTTGTCTCTATTGTGTAGTCTTTTTCTCAGGGAATGAAAACCTAACTCAGAGGCGGTGGAGATAGATTCAGGCCCTGTATTTGGATATATTCCTCCATTTTAAAATAATGCAGTATTGTATTTGACACCAGTATTAGTCATGAATTTCAGCAGTCTGAGGAATTATATACACATGCCTTTTTTAACGGCATTTGCTTCCATTAAGCCTAAATCAACAATCTCATTATAGAGGAGTTCTTCCTTCTGTGTTTGTGTTTTTGTTTGTTTTTTTTTTCATGAAAGCAGTTGGTTGATATCATCTTGCCTGATTTTTCAACGTGACATATAAAGATTAAATTAAAACTTGGTACGGAATTCTTTCAGGGTAATATGCCAGTCTGTCTTAGTACGGCTTGTATTTATCAGGAAACTTCTAAAGTGCTAAGATAGAGAGGTGGTGGGAAACTGAAGCTATGTAGTGATGTTTTATAGCAGAAAGAAAAGGGCAGTTAGTTAGGCTTTTTGGTTCAGGAAGTCACCCCAGTTTAGCGTTAAGAGTTGCACATTTTGCTGCCTTCTGGCTCCTCATGCGTTCCTTTTCCCACCTGCTAGACACTCACTCACTTTGTGCTTCTCTTACCCCTTTCTGTCATCCTGCGTCCCCCTCACGCCTGCCTCTGGGTCAGAGCTTCCGCACGTACCCCATTCCCCAGCTACCCGGGCCTGCAGCTCTGCAACTCTCCCTTCTTATTGTACCAGGAGCTTGTAGTAGTAAATAAAACAGGACTGGGCAGGGGCTGGAGCACTCGTATGTGACTATCTATATTGTTCAACTGTCAACAGGCTTCTTGGCGTGGTTTTACCTGACAGCCACTAGCACTGTCCCGGACAGTGCCATAGTTCCCCAGCATTAGCCAGGGACTATTCCCAGCAGCAATTTGAACACAGCCACCCTGTCTTGGGGGAAAGCAAATTGATGTATATGGGCACTAGCCATTTCGTTCCACTTGGTTTCTGAGCAGAAAGACATCTAGGGCCTGTTTTATTTAGTCGTTCTGATACAGCGTGTGTGTCCATTCCCCCTCCCTCCCTTCCCAGCCCTGCTATGCTATTTTGAAGGCCTCACGTGCCTCTCCCCTATGCTGTTTAGTGCTGTCTTTTCACAAATATCTGTTTTAGGCTGCATTATTAATACTTCTGAGTGCTCAAAAATCATAAGATGCTGCAGCACAGAGAATTATGTCATTGGCTTAAATATTGGAAGATTAAAAATAATACCTTTTAGGCTCCTTTTATTACCTCTGAGGGATTTTTTGGCAGGAGAGGAGAGGTTTTAGGACATATTCTGGTCATGCTTCCAAGCTTTCCTCTGCATCATTGATGGAAATTACCTTTTTATTATTAAATGAGAGTAGAGATTCTCAGCAAATCATATGATCCCAGGAGTAGGGGCTTTAAGACTGATATAGTTGGCAACAATAATTCAGAATAGAGGGATATCATTAGCATTATCTCCAACCTTCCAGTTGTCAGAGCTAGATGGAAGGGGTCTTGGTCCTAAAGCTAACTTTATGCAGGACTCCCGGGAACATACCACCATGAAGACAGGTTTAGGCTATGTTTACATGGCACAGTGCAATATAAACATAGAAATGTAGAGAAACCACATTTTGTCAATTAGAGCTAGTTTGGGTATCTTCATATGGCACTATATTTGTTCACTGTAGATATACTCATTACCTTCTTTCAGCTTCTGCCAGAGTTTTCCTTGTGTGTGATAATGAAGGGGTCCCTTTGTTCCATGTTTGCTGCTGCTGCGGAGGGTAATGGACCGTGTTCAGGCAAGCCTGCTGCACTGACCTCCAGTGCAATTCCCAATATACTTGAAAAATAAATGACCAAATCCATTTAAACATCAAAGCATTGATTTGGGAGCTTAAACTTTATGCTTCTGTTTTGAAAATTTAAAACTTTTCTACAGCAGTTAGGAAAAAGTATGGTTGCATTTGTGCTCTTACTAGTGGACACTGAAATATTTTTTCCCATTTGGTTATCATCAGAGTGAATCCACATAACTGATTTCAAAGCCTAGAGGCACAGTTTCTCACCCACGTGAATGGCCAAACCATAAAACTTGATATTGAAAACAGAAAAGAATTACTGAATGTTGATCTTCTCAAATATACTCTAGAAAACAAAGAAAACTGTTCAGATAGATAGACCTATGAAGCTTAACACATGATATCTGGAAAACACCATACATAAACACATAAATAGACACAAATAAAATGAAATCAGCAGTAAGCAGGGAATAACACCTTTCTCTCTTCAGATAAATGGTTCCATCTGAGCTATAGCAGCTTACTGAACCATGAAGGTAGTGAAGCAGGGCACATAATTCATGTTTCAGGCCATTAGAATGAATTGAGTCTCCACAACTTTATAGAAACATCATCTCTTTAGCTCCATTTAAGCTATGTGCTCAGCCTGAGTGAATGCAAACAAGATCTTCAGCAAACAGCATTTTCTTAAAAGCAATAAATACTCTCACAGTCTTAATTTTAGTGATGGTTTCTTAAATGATGCTTTCAGGTCTCGGAAGAATGTAAATGGCATGAAACACAGTAAGGACAACTGCAAAAAGTCCATGCAGCAAGTAATGAGAAACAATGGCTGCTCCTCCCAGGGAGTGGACTAAATCATCAGACCTGCAGAAAAAGTAGACACTGCGCTCCAACCAGTAATTTCCATCTCTCTTCTTCAGAAACAGAAGTATAGATGTATCACAAGGAGCCTAACACGATGGTAGTTGGCTCAGGCTCTGATCTGGACGGCTAAGTAAGTACATAAGCACCTCCTTGTTCTAGCTCATTTTGGTGGATAAGAGGTCACCCCCCATGGGTGAGCTTGTTTAGATGCTGTGCTTCTTCATCCTGACACCAATATTATTTCTTACTTAGACTACAGTGTTGGTCACGTTTGTGCATTTACAGACCATAGCCACATAGTCCTGACACACTATAAGCAGTAATTGGGCTTTCATTTTGCCACATTTTTCACATTGCCTGCTGATTCTTGTGACAAGGATTCCTTAAGGCAATCCTTAGTGAGCCATTTAGTGAGGAAAAGTAGTATCAATATTGGTATTCTTGTTAAAAATATTCCCATGGCTGTGGAGTATTCAGGTGGCCCTTGCGAGAGTGCAGAGCCCCCCTGGAGTTTGTGTGGTTATGTTGGAGGGGGCGGCCAACACTGGCATAGTGCAGGCTAGTGGCAAGAGCAGTAGAGTAAAACTTTTTAAGGGTCTGATTCTGTTTTCTCAAGGATTTGCTGGTGTAGGCAAAAACACATATCCCCTGGATGTCGGTTTGCCTGTGAGCAAAAGGCTTGTCTTGTGTTTTGAAAATTAAATCTGTTTACACACATTGCGGGATCCTGGGAAGGAAGATGCTGCAGAAGTGTAAGGTATTAATTACACTGTGCTAGTTGGCTGTTCTCTTTAGAATTGGCATCACCCTCTAAGAGTAGATGATGCAAAGTTACCTTGGAATTATCGAACAGCAGGAGATATTTGCCACACAATTTCGTTAAGAACTGCGGGTGTGACTCTGGTGTGTGGGATGATGTAGTGAAAGCTTGCATGGTCGCCCATGGCATGAGAAATAAATGCCTTAGCTTAAAACTGTGACTTCAGATTAAAGTGCCACATGCAGTTATTTGGTTTCAAAAGTTACTTGGAATGAAAACACATTTATTAGAGTAAGTGCAATCTATATCTGATAAATGGGAACACATCTGGTCCATATCCCTGATACAAACCCCTTAGTATTAATTATATTGATGGTTAAAGCTGAGAAGTGAGTTGAACATTATTTATAGTGATCTTTGCTAAGTAAATCATTTTAAAAATGGCTTTCTAAATGTAACGTTTCCCTTTTAAGAAGCCCTACAGAATTAAAGAGGCTTTACAATGGAACATGAAACATATTGCAGAGGGAGAGACAGAAGCTTGCTTGATTAATGCGCACGATTATCAGCGATGCAAATCACTTTCACTTATTAAGTCTTGTTTAATATCCTAATGAAGGCTTCCTGAGCAGATTTGATAATTCCAGAGAAAGTGACTGTGAACTAATGCCCTTTCAACATGTTGAGAATGAGCAGTGCTATAAAGAAAACCTCATTTACTATAATTCCCACCAAATGTGGTATCCTTTTCTAGACTCCTACCTCACAGCAGGAGACAATTAACCTTTTCGGTGCCAGAAGTGATTCCCAACATGTTCCAGCTGTGAAGGCCAGCAGGTCAGGCATGAATGAAGTTTACCTTCCGCTTTTGGTCTGAAAAACCACAATTATGCAAACATGTCAAGAAAGCCCTGAGCAACTCTGGGCTTTCACATGGGTTCTGTCAGCACGTGCAAATGTGCTTCTTACCTTAGAGAGAAGGGGTCTGCATCAATTCAACAAAGCAGTGTGCCTCTCGCAAGGAATGCTGTGTATCACTCAAATTAATTTAAAGCAGATCTTTCCCAGTGCACCGCAACAACCCAGAAGATTCCCTTGCTGAGTATCTGGGTAATTAAACTCTTGTCGCTTCTAAGCCTGTAACAGTCATATCACTGCAGCCATGATGGTCTAATGACAGAAGAGAGTCAAGGTGTGTTGTGGGAGGTAATGCTTTTTTTCCATAGACCTTGCCTCACTTCTAAATTTGGAAGTGGTGGGAAGTGATGGAAAATGGCACATTTTCCCTTTTCCTCCCTTGACCATGCCCACACAACGTTATGACTTAACATTACCGAGCTGTTCCAGAGTTAGGGTGACCACACAGAGAAACGAGCCGTTAATGCAGTGGCTTGGAAAGCCCTTTACAAGTGGTGCAAGCTGGGAGCCTGTGTGCTCAATTCCAGGGCTATAAGCATTGCCTTAAACCATGGCCTTTCCCAGACAGAGCTGCAATTCAGTCCTTTGCAATTTCAGAGATTTCCAGATTTCCCTTTTAATTTAAAAGAACAAAACCAATGTCAAAGATATCAAGAAATAGCTTCGATGATAAAAAAAAAAAAGGATTTCAACTTGTGCTTATCTGGAGATTTTCTAGGAAAAACAAGACTCATAGTTAGATTTGTTTTTAAAATAACCAGTCCCCTGGGAAGGAATCACCTGAGGAGGAGAAATTGAAAGGCAGCAAACCCTTAAGAACTTTGTGAACATTTTTATTAGATCTGTACTAGGGCAAGGAACATGGATTGGATGGTCTGTTTGTAGACATGTTCAGGAAACATATTTTCTAATCCACATACTCATATAGAACAGGCTTTTAATATAGATTTATAATAAATGCAGTTTGGTGGTACACATCTCCCACGTGACTGAGAGCTGTCATATAAAATGAGACCGTAGAACGGGATTTGTATCTTTATTTTTGTGTATAATGAATTGCAAACAGCATTTCAGTAACTATAGGTGACACAATGGATCTCAAAGGGATAATCACATTTCAGCTGCTGATATAGTAACAGCAATAAAAATAAGGATACTTAAGAGCTTTCTTTGTTAAAAATAAAAGGCACCCAAGACGTGTCAAATTGAGAGGGGCTTTTACACACATTCTGAAACTATGTAAAAGCAAACAATTATTGCAGTCCATCAAGGAACCTTTCACCAGAAAAGTATTTCAATATATAGCTATATCATATGTTTAATTTAAACATAAAAAGTAGTTGTGGCTGAAAAGCTCACGTGTGCTACAAGAGTGAAGAAAATGTACGTATGTTGTTGACTTTGGAATATCAGCTGAGGTAGAC
>NW_010524725.1:0-16317 GCF_000687285.1 Phaethon lepturus | reverse complement strand
GTCAAAAAGCTGTTATACATATGTTTGTTGCTGTACGTGCTGGTGACATCGAAGTCATGTGTTCACATGAGAGAACATCGTGGTTTGGAATTCCTCAGGAGGTTTGGAATTCCTCAAGAATTCCATAGGGGGCATGGTGGCATTGGGTTAATGGTTGGACTTGATGATCTTGAAGGTCCTTTCCAACCTTAGCGATTCTGTGATTCTGTGAAGAGTTCAGCTGGAACAGATGTCACTTAAAAAAAAAATCTAATGTCAGGTCAAAGGAGAGGGGTTGCTCTAAGTCCTCTTGTCATATAAATGAAAACATTTCTATTTTTTAAGTAGAACAAAATATATGATATATTTTAGTCAGATTTGCTTCAAAGAGCAAAGTCTGAAACAGCTGCTTTTTCTTTTTTTCTTTGATAAGACAGTGTTTCAAAATAAGAGTTGCCAACACTTTTTTTCCTGAAAAATGAAAAAATATTATATCCAAGCCAGTTCTTAGCTCCTGAAAAATGTTACTATAGGGAAAAAAAAAGTTATTTTCACAATGTACCTCTTGAAAACTTTCCAACAGAGCTGTTGCACATGCAGTGGCAGAAAGAGAATGAGCCATAGCGATATGTGCAACGCAGAGACTAAAAACGTGTAACTGGAATAACAGAGGGGAAACTAGAGGGGAAATGAGGCTGAGGAGTGGAAGACTAAACACATTTGGGGTCATACGGTACGTACTAGTGCTATTCAGTTCCTAGATAATAGGCATAGGGACATGCATTGCTAATTTTCATTAGCAGTTGGCCCTGAGGGTGTGACTGTCCCTCTCTGTTATTGACATTTTCTTGTCTTTGTCACCTCTATGTTGCTGCAGTATAATTGGCTTGAGTAAACCCTTGAAGATCCCTGAAATAAGTAGTACCACTGCATATTTGTGTGCCTCTGGATGGGGTGTCCAAGGTGGGGTGCAGGCCTTATGATAGATACAGGTGTATCCAAAAACCTTTTTCTCCCTTCCTTGGGACAGCCTGTCTGCTGGATCCAGCCTCTTTGGAGCTCCTGAGAGCTGAACTCCTTAAAGCTAGTAGCATGTTATTTTAGCTGAAGTTCTCCATCATGCCTGCTCTCACAACCGATGTGGCCACATCTGAGTGGGTTGTAGTGTGTGCTGACAACTCTACCATTTTGGTTAAGCTGTTGCCTGACTATGCAGCAATATCTGAAGGATATGGCCAGGTCTGCTTTGGGGACATGCAGTGTAGCTGGCGTGCTTCAGCTAATGCAGTGTTCAACGCAATTTTGTTCTGTGTGGACAGTCACATATGCAATGAGCTAGATTTTAGTGGTTGTTTTATAAATTAACCATCCATCTTGAAAGAAATAGAGGCATGAGGTAACTCTGTCTAGATGCAGCATTGTTTCTCCAATATCAAAATTTGTTAATGTTCATATGCCAACACCTCATTTTTTGGAGGCCGTCCTGTCTAGATAGGCTTTCTCCCGCTTTTCCTTGTTCTTTACCTTCTTACTAGAGGCACAAAAGGGCATTTCCTTCTAAGCTGATCTCATTCATATGGCCTGTATAATAAAAAGGCTGCCTGGAAAAGTGCTCCTAAAAGACAGGTATCTGTTTCCTAGCCCCAGGCATTTAGCATGTGTAAACATCACAGAAAACGACACCTTTAGCATGTAGAAGCATTTAATACCCGCTGCCAGCAGTCATAAGTAAGCAAATGAAACACAGCGCTGAAAAATATCCTAATTTTATGTTCCACAAAGCTACAAAATAATAAACTCCCCTCCCCCTGATTCCAACGAAGCGCTTAATCATTAAAGAATAATTTCCTTGGAGGTAGTAAATTGTTTGCAAGGGGTAGCAATAAATATGAACCTCCTGTAGATCACTGTTTCTAGGTTGCTGAGTGACTTAAAAGTATTGATGGCCAGCAGTCTACTTCTGAAGTAAGCAAGTGGCCCTGCTGCAGAAATTGCTATCATAACTGACATCCATCCCAATTACAGAAGAGAGGCCTTGAGCTAAGGGACATGGAGTCCAAATGACCCTTTTAGCTGCAGAGGTGTTTGCTGTCTGTCCAGACTAAAGCAGTGTTGGGATGTTGTAGAGAAATCGCCAATCATCCTGTACATACTGGGTGAATAAAGAAAAGGAGTCTCCATGGATACTAATCCACCATCTTTTATAATACTAACCACATTGTTCCTCTCTTTCTTTTTTACCTTTATGAAGATACTGTATTTCTGCGTATTTTCAGTTCAGCCACACTTTGTGTTTTAAAGCTCATTGTGCCCAAACAGGTCAACACACTATGTTGTCCATCAGAGATTGGCTCTTCTTGTTTATCTTGTCCTCTTTTAGTATGAAATCATATAAGCATCTCCCTCCTGGACAGCATCAGCTTTTAGTAACTATGAATATTTAGGAAGACTTTGCACCAGTCACTAGTATTTGCAAATTAAGATCTCATCTAATTCACTGAAAAACAGTGAAACATTTGTGGCTTCGAAGTGAATGTACCCTTGACCTTCATGTGCCCAAGATTGTATATAGGCTGTTTATAAATACATGTGTTTGTTATTAATAATTCCAGCCTATTTGCTGCAGAGGCTGAAATAAATCAGTGGCGAGACACTAGATGATAATGATGCGTATACATACAGATAAACTAATTTCCAGAGATTAAAGGAGAGTAAATTTCCTAGATGAGCTGTAAATTTCACCACCCACCTGTGGGGTGTGTAAATATAGATATTGGGTGGGAAGCAGGTTTTATTTCACTACTGACGTGATGCAGTGATGAACTCTTGACATGTTGCTGACTGTGGTTACTTGATAAGTGTAAGATGTGAAAAGCCAACAATAACACTAGATGGTATCAGATCTCTAAAATAATATGTGTTTGAAGGTGTGTTAGGGATAAATATGGCAGTACAAAAATAAAAACAGACAAAAGTATAGTTCATTCATGGAGGGAAAGAAACATCAGAGGAAACAGATCTTTCTTTTTCTGTAGACTTTTATTAAGGAAATTGAGCACTAAAACCCAACAACTTTGAAATTATGTTTAGTATTCTGGTAAAGCCAAGTGATGTGCTGCCAGAATTTTAACAGGAAAAGCTTCTGAGAAGTGCTCATCCTTAGCTGCTGACCCTCATGATGCCACCTGAGTAAGACCATTCTCTCCCCATCTTTGCCACGCAGACCAGCAATTACTTGTCCTCCTTCCTTACCTGATACTGCCTGTGCTACAGCTGCCCTCTGCAACCAGGATAGGGCTGTACCTAAACAGAGACCCATGTTGGCCAGGGCTTGCTCACAGCTTTTGGTTCTCAAGGCATGTGAAAAAAGCTGTAAAAAATAATAATAAAAAATAAATAGATAAAATAACATCCTTATGTTTCACCTTCAATCATCAGACTATATGCAGCCATCTTTTACTGATCCAAATCAATAAAGCCTTATTTGGGCCAAATCACTTTTGATTACTTGTTTAACCAGTTGTCTAGAGAGCGTGTTTGATGGCCCCATGTCATTCACGCCAAGGTTCCTCCAGGTGCTTATGTGTTCACCTGCCTTCCCCTGTAATCTAGGTGTCTCATGAGAGGACTTTCTAGTTCTTCCTGGCTTTGGGTGGACCAGCATGATACACTGTTACTTTTCTGTGTTATGATTTAGAGCTTCCAATTTCTTTCATTGTGTAAGTCATCATGTTCAGGATTTATTTGCTCCAAAAAATCCAGATTTCTTGGATTCTCAAAAATGTGTGCAATGACTTAAAGCTTCAGATCCAGAGCAGAAGAAATACATCTGTTCCTCCGTCAAGAGACCACATTATGCAGAGAAGTGAAACTGGGTCAAATTTCTGGGCACTGTAAGTTAGAGCAGCTTCTTTGAAGTAAATGGACTTAGACCAATTAAGACCAGCTAAAGATCTGCTTTGCCGAATTCCTGGTGAGTGCAAGAGGGCTGCCTAATGAGTGTGGAGAAGGGATTGTAAAGGAAGGGATCTAAATAAGTGACAGCCAACCCATCTACACTGCTTAAAATTGTTCTAGCTGACAATACAGTTGTTAAGATCAAAGACAGGACAAGCAGGATATATGACAAAAGCTTCTGGCTTGGGGAATCCTAGGGAAGAACTATAGGCTTCCCATCTCCACTGTCCCCTGCAGCTGCCTTTGCCCCGGTTGTAGTGCTGGAAGTCCCTCATTTCTTACAAGCAATGCCCGTGCTTTCTCCTGCCCTGTCTTGCATTGCTTCAGCTAGAGAGGGGCATGAGCATTTCCATCTCTTCATCTCAACAGATTTTGCTCTCCCTAATGGCAAAGCCACAGGGGTACAAGGGAGCATGGATGCCATGTGGACTCTGGGGGGGTCAGGCCAAGATGTTTGGTGGTAAACATGGATTACAGGGACCTCAGATTACTATGCTGGACGTCTTAAAAATATCCTGACTATCAGAAAGGGCTTAATATTTGCTGGAAAAAGAGTTCCTCTAAAATACTTCTGGTTGAACACCCAGAGTAGAAGGAATTTTGTAAAGGGTTGGCCTCCTTGTCTTGTGCTGGTGTGAACAACTGCTCCTGGAACTCAGCTGGGGCAGGCGGTGCCGGCAGGCAGTGTCAGGAAGCCCTCCACACAGGAAGCTCAACATAAAAGCAAAGGCCAAACAGGTGAGTACTAAAAAACAAGGCAAGCCCATGTGCCTTGCAAATAGCAGTAGCAAAAGGTTATGGCCATTACCAGAGCTTTCACGTTAAAGTTGCCTTCCCTGAATCAGAGACCTGGTTCAGGATGCCTCTGAACCATTACTCAGAGTATGGACACGGAAGAGACTAGAAAAGGGAAAGTTCCCATATCGAATGCTATCTTGTTGCTTTGACCAGTCACCTTTTAAATATTTATGTTTTATTTTTATCTGCGTATTAGTGAGACATTATTTGTGCACAGGCTGTTAAAAACAGTTCTAAGGGAAACACACTTCCAGCTGGTTTCCTCCTGTTTTCCATCTGCTGTGTGTATGTGTCTTTGGAGGCATTTAACTGTTTCTTGTCATGGTAATTGGTATTTTTTCAGTAGTGAAGGTGGGAGGGGTGGAGGAGAGAAACCGTAAGGCATCTGTGTTTGTGTTCAGTTGATCTGAAAGAGATTATCCTGGTTATTTCCTAATAAACATTATGTGCTTTAAAAAAGATGGGGTGGGACAGGGGAAGGGTATCAAACATCAAGTAACATTAAGTTTTTAAGAGTTAACTTCCCTAAATTGTATCTTTGTATTCTTCTATTTATGTCCCATTTAATCTTAAATATGTAAATCCTCAATTTATCTGGAATTACTTAGTGAAAGGCTGATGTGTGAGTGTGGCAGATTATAATATTCCATCGCCACCCCTGATCCTCTTTACCTCTTATTCTTTTCATAGCAGATCAAAAAAAGCTGTATGCGTGCCACAAGAATATATTATTTTAAGAGACTTGGACTTAGAAATTGATTTCCTTGATGAGAAAAGGAAAAGTCTCCTTCTGACCTGAAGGGTCACTTCATAATCCTGTCACTCTACATCAAAAAAAGCTTTTTTTTTCTTTTAGTAGAAGATGAGAATATTTCTGAAAAGGAATTAATTTTTCAGATACAGTGAAAACGATGACTTAGAGACTTAGCAGATGATAGAGGGCTGTCCTATTCAGAATACATCTCCTGTGATTAGAACAAGCTCTGAATATATTTTAGGGTCAGGCAGTTTTAGATGGAGATTGGGATTTGTACTTTGGGATGAAACTGATCTTATATTTTTATCGAAGTACTTAAGGTTTAAGCTGTTGTCTTCCCTTTTTTTGCAAAGGGATTTCACCGGTTTTTATAATGGGGATTGCTGGAAGCAGCCAATAATTTCTATGTATGGCTTTTAGTTAATAGGATGTTTGAAATGAAATGACTTTCATCACCAATAATTAGGTTCAACTACTAATACTTTTTTCAGAGTACTTTTCTTAACAGAAGGCACCTGATAACCAATGTCGACTTTCATAATCTATTTTATTTATGTAATTACTGAGTATGTCTTCAGGAAATTCCTTTAAACCATATGCTTAAAAAACAGCAGTTACAAATATTGTTATTAATAGCATGCTGCTGATGTATGTATGCACAATACACGCAGGTGCATATATGTACATGTCTGGTCATGTGTGGAGACGTGAAATGCTGGTGCTCTCTATACATATATTTAAGAAAACCGTTATGAGATACACAATATATGATATATTTATTATATATAAGGTATAAAGCATAATATGCAATAATATGTAATTTAATACTTAG
Organism: Phaethon lepturus; assembly: GCF_000687285.1. Lineage (NCBI taxonomy): Eukaryota > Metazoa > Chordata > Aves > Phaethontiformes > Phaethontidae > Phaethon > Phaethon lepturus. The sequence goes on along the minus strand of NW_010524725.1, from coordinate 9,994 downwards.
TAAAAGTATTTTTGTTTATCTATATTATTAGTGTATATATTAATTATACATTGCATATTATATATGTAACCATTTGATAATTACATCATAGGAGTAGTCAAAAGCTATGAACAAAAGGCTTAAAACATTTTAAACAGCTTTTCTGCAGGTGCACTATAAAAATGGAAGGTCACTGCTCTGAAGACCTTAGAATTATAATTTGTTTATATAGTGATAATTATTGTATGCTACTGTATATCTTTAACATAAGGTATATAAAGAGAAATGCAAATTCTCTTTCTGCAGATAAATTGGCTATTGTCTGGACTATCTGTTAGTTGTTCTAATTGCTGCTCTGAAGGCAGCAGCAAAATACTGCCCACTGGTAAAACTGTTCTTGTGATGACAGCATGAGGTCCTAAAGCAAAAGCCATTATTGAATAAATAAAGAGATTTTTTTAATTTGAGAACTATTCTACCATGAGAATTTTTCTTGTTTTGATAGGCTTTTAAAAACTAATATTTTATGACTATTTAGTGAAGGTTGCTAGCTTATGTTACCAGCTGCATTTGGAGATCGGCAGAGAGCTGTGTCACGTTTAGGAGCTGCAAAGCCAAAGTAAATCTGTGGCCTGAGCTCTCGCTGGTGATTCCTGTATGAGTCTGGCCCCGAAATGCTGATGATAGCATTGAATTGTAACCAGAGGATCCCGACTGCTAACTTAGGTTGAATTGAGAAGCAGGGGTTTAGTCTAATAATCTAGTTTAGATCTGATACTCCCACAGGAATCTGGTGAGAGGAGCTGATACTTTTAATCATGTTCACCGTGTCCAAGGTAGCAGAAGTCTGTGAGGATTTTGGAAATGTGGTAAAAGCCCTAATTTGAATCTAGGGACTGCATCTATATCTAAACCAGATAATATAGCCTTTACTAACAGAGAGTATTTACATGAGTTGAATTTTCTGAACCTTAGAAATATAACTGTAAATCTTCGAGTAATAAACAGAACTAAAATACAGGGAAGTTATGAGCTCCTCCAGGGCAAAACAGGAAACAGGAAAAATGGTACTTTCACCCAGGGAAACAGGAAAGCTGCACATGCCCAGGTACCTGCTTGGGGAAAGAAGCATTCAAAACGGGGAGTCCGGGGGCAGTTTCCCACTCTCAGCCATGTCCTACGGAGCTGTTCAAAAGGCAGAGCGGTGTCTACTTAGTGGATGAGAGAAAAGAAAAATGCCAGGGTGAAAGTGTTTGCTCTTCTACCCTGGGGTAAATTCAGGGAATTCCAGGTTGCTTACTTCTATGCAATTGCTTGCAGTTATTTTTAATTTCACAAGTTCTAGCTGCAGTCTGATCTGAGGTACTCATGTAGGCTGGGGTACAGCCCCTTTCCCCCTCGCCAGAGCCTCCCCATCTCAGGGCTCCTTTATTTGAGATGTCAGAGCGCACCCATCACCATGGCACTCACGTGCCCTCCAACAGGGCGACAAACAACGCGACTAGCATCTGTCGGGGCCGCGCGTCCTTTCTTCCACAGCCGCCCCTGAACTCGATCCACCCTGCCCTCTGCCTGACCCCTTCCCAAAGCCTCTCGCTCCCCACCGCCCGGGTGCCCTGGCTCAGCTCTGCTTTTCAAACTATCGCCCTTGGAAGTGCCTCCCCACCCTCCGCATCGGCTGCGAGATGGAGCCAGCAAGGAGCAATCTTGCCACGTGAACTTCCCTTTGTTTTTCTTCACCGCTTAAGACGGACCGTCTCCCTAGTAACTTTTGTGGCACTACATGTGAAGGAGCTCATTATGTAAAACATACGTTTTCCTCCCTGCTAAAACTCTGCGGAGTGTTGCTCCAAGCATTTCAGCGGCTGCAGGTTATACTGGGATATTAACTCTGCCACAACCCTCTATTTATCAGCTCGTACATAACTCCACCATAGAGCGGCTCTAAAGATTGCTGAAATACAAACTTACTGCATTTGATCCCAGCGGAAGCTGGATGTGGCTGCTCTCCGAGCCAGCTCTCGGAGCTGAGCCTTCAGAGCTCTTGTGCCTATATTTGATCAAAGATGCTAAACCCCCAAGTACAATGCATAAATATTGAAATGTATTGTGAAAATAAAACCACCCCACCTCTCGGGACTGAGAAGCCTAATGGCTGGAAGCGGTATGGTGGTACAGGATTTTCCTATAGTCTCAGCAGAGGGGAAGAAGTTGACTTCAAGAATGATTTGCACTTACCAGTTCCCTGAAAAGAAAAATGTGGGGCCAGTTCCATAGTTTCCAAATGAAATCTAACCTTCAGCCAAAAATTGAGCTGTCCAGGTTGACAACATTCAGGAAACTGTGCTTTTCTGGAGAGATGACTGCAGTGGCAAAGATAAACCGGCAGGAAGGTTTCTTTGGAATGATATGAATTTAATGAATCATATCCACATAAAAAAATGCCCAGCTGGTCTTAAATTTCAGGGAGATTTAAGTGATAAAAGATATTTTCCCTGTCCTTTTAGATGTGTATTAGAGATGAGAGGCCTTAGATAAGCCCTCCTGGGAATCGAGCTTTCCTTTTTCTTTAATTTGTTTTAAAAAAAGAAAAGAGCCAGGCATGCTTCTGAGTCTCAGACAGGTGTAATTAGTTATTTGCTATTACTGGACTTTTAAAGTTGTCTACTCCCACTCTTTTTATATTAAATAATTTTCTTTTTTTTAAAAACAGGCAAATGGCAAACTACATGGCACCCCCTCCCCCCCCAAAAAAACCCACAATACAACCAACAAGCTGTACTTATTTGCCTTCCCCCTTCCACCATCCTTGTGCAGGGTGCATCCTTTCACCTATTAACATATTGATTTATTTAAATTAAAAATAATGATCTCCTTTCCCCTCTCCTCCTCCTCCCAGCAGCAGAGTCTGTCTCTGATCCTTATTAACAAATTGATTGCAGTATTTTTGTCAGTATGGCTCATTTAGTCGCTTTTTTGCTTAAGGTCCAGGAGGTTGGAGGAGGGAACAGCTTCCACACGTAAATGCTGGCCCGGCTCCAAGGCTGAAGGGACAACTGCTAGAGATGGACCAAGACACTTTGTGGGGCCCCCTTCTGTGAAGTGAGGATCTGTCTGGAAGTTGGAAACGCCATAGCAACTCTTTAACGTGTGTGTGAGAAGAGCATCGCCACCCTACCCCACGTGTCTCCTCCTGACCTCCTGCACAGGCGAGGAGACGCAGGGGTCCCAGCCCCTCCAGTCCTCTGGCCCTTGCTGGATGCAAGATGTCAGCTGTGTGATGCTTGCCTTGTCAGCACCGAGCACAAAGAGTTTGAGAATGTCATAAGCCCTAAAAATACCATGTAAACCTCAGCTGCCTTATGTGTTGAAAACAAAGCATCAAAATGTGTTTTGGTCCTCTTTGGCCCCATCCTCATTGCCCAGTTTTAGGGACCGCTCCATTACAAGTTCAGGGAAATGCATGAAGGGCTCCCGGTCGGTTCCTGCTCGTCAGCACAGTGTGGGCATTCCCATTAATGAACAGAAGCCGCGGGACTGGAAAGGTCAGCAAGCCATGTATGAAAAGCTACAGCAGGATCTGCTTGCCCACCAGCCTTTTTGTCTCTGGCATTTAGCTGCTCACGCCATGCTTTGCGGTAGATACTGCTGAAGGGTGGGATGTGGCTGCTCGGTAGCCCCACAGCCCCGCCAGGTAGTGTCTGGGAACACGCTAATGTGAAATCTGACTTTGGGGGAATTTTGTCTGTCTCCTCCAACCTCTGTCGAGTGCTGGTCTGCTGTCTGGCTTTCCTAATTCTACTTAATGCTTGCAGGCTAATAACAACACACCTTCCCACATCTTGAAGGGTCATAGACACAGTGCCCGCCCTACGAGCCTTGCCGTTTGTAAGAAAAAGGAGGTACAAAAATGAGGTTGTGCTGCCCCGTTCTGCAGCGGAGAAGTGAAGGCGCAGAAGGATGGAGGGACTTACTCAAGGTCACAAAACAAGACACTGGTTTCTCCTGCTAAGTGCCCCTACTTTGGGCCAGGAGATCCCATTTCCATCACTGTGCCACCAGCTTTTGAGCAACTGCCTGATTCCACCCTGTTTTCAGTTAAGCCCTCAGGCTCCTGAAGTTGTAGTGAAAACTGTGTTGTGGCCAGAACCTTTTTTACGGTTTCCCCTTCCTCTGCACCTCTGAAGGGCAGCTGCTCTGCAGGAGAAGCCCAAGGGAGCATGGAGGCTTGAGCCCAGAAGGAGAGAGATGGCTATTCTTGAAGTGTGCTTAGTCACCTAAAGCAGATGGTGGTGTTTCTGGTTCCTGATGGGATGACTTTCAGCTCCCAAAAACCTTTCAAGTTTGACCACGCAGACATGCTTGGAAGAATGTCAGATGAACACACATCTGTCCAAGACCTTTTACTGAACAGCAACATGAGTACAATTAAATTAACAAAGGGAGAGTTCACAATTAAAGCTGGAGCAAGTGCATGGCTTGCTTTCAAAGAACAGCTTGGAAAATGTTCTCATACAAGGCACCCAGGCCAGTACAGTTTTCTCCTGTTTCATTCTATGAAGTTTTATATTCTTCTCGCTGCATTTTATAAATACACTGAAAGAAGCAGAGCTGTAAACTTTACCAAAACTAGAGTTATTGATCTTCCACATCCTTCACCATCTGCTTAGTTCTAGCATCTAAAAATACTCAGTCCTTGCTCTTGCTCACATGATTGTTGAGAAAATGCTAGAGCTGGTAAAGCAGAAAAGCACATTGTGTATTGGGGGGAAAGGAGTTCCATCAGGAAAATATGCTGTCTGAAGGGAAAAATACAGAAAAAAACAACTCCAGTCCTGTACTTAAAGAGGCAAAAATGAAAGAAAAAAATCAATCCCATTTTTCAAATGGTAGGGAGAAAAAATAGAGTATGTCTGGAACGTTATTTTCTTTTGAAGACAAGCCACACAAACTTCACACCTGTACCATACTGTAAAAATGTATATTTGTTACATGCTTTAAAGAGTTGGGGAATATGAATTCCCTATTATTGAAAATTGAATCCAACTGAACAATTTATAGGTTAAAAATCTTACAACTGGAGAAGACATGTCCACCTCTGGGATATAACAGCAAAAGTACTCTCTAAAAAAGTACGCCATGGGAAATTGTTGTAGTGAACTGGAGTTGCGAAAGACTGAAAGAGATTATCCTTATTTTGGTTGAGAAATAAACATGCAGGATACAGGACTCTGTCCAACTTCTAGGATGACTGAGGTTTTGGGGGCAAACAGCATCCATTTATTTCAGTAGGAGCTGTATTAGTAAATTCCCAGCTCAGCTTTAAAAATCTCGGTTTCTCTCAGGGTTTGTGTATGGTGCCCACAACTACAAAACCTAAACATGGCTTAGAATAAATTTCATCACCATATGGAGGTCCCTAGTGAAATCAGCTAGATCATTCTGTGTTAGTTTGTGAATTGCTGATTGGAGTTTCAATGTGAACCCTCTGTCGTGGGCTTTATGTGAGTCTCAGGGATGAGGAATTTGGTATTGTTAGAACGGATAAAAAGAAAAGCGGGATATGCTAGCACATACTATTTCATGAATATTATTTACTGATTTATCCAAGTGGCTCTTTTGAGGCCCAGTGACATCTGTCACCCAAGGTGACTTTAAGAGGAGAAAAAGGAAAAAAAAAAAAGAGTGGGGCTATAAAACAAAGATTTAAAACAAAACTTTCTGAAGATGATCTGTGTGGAGGAAGAAATGTGGCTGCATCCTTCCTTTGCTCCTTTGTGAAGTACAGAGGTGCCTGGTAAATTCTGTGTATCCAGGATGCTTGACTTTAATTTTTAATCTAATGAGTATCAAATATGAACTGCCAATACCTAAACAGAGAAACAGTTGGCTTATTTAATCCTGTGTGCTGTGTTTGATGCTGACCAACGTCAGGGGGGAGGGCACAAAGCCCCCACAATTTGCCTATGCAGAACTTCCACTCCCCGTCCACGGCCTAGTTATCATGTGTTCTGCCACGAAGAAGCTAGTTACACATCTGAAAGCCCAAATCTCCCTTCATTTTATCAGCGGTCACCCCTGAAGCTCTTGAGGGTACACTAGAGCCGGGCAGGAGTTCTCAGATGGAAGAGATCTTTGTCGGAAAATGCCGAATTGTTGGAACCAAAGTGCTTCTTGGAACTAGGCAGGTTTGAGGACCCACCAGCAAAACATAGGCAAGGGTTCCCCTGGAAGCCTGCCTGCCTGCCTGCCGAGAGGGCTTTCTCTTGCTTCACCTGGTGGGCTTCCAGGATCTGCAGATCCAGGGCTTCTCCATAACTTGGATTGCTTTGGAGTTGGAGCCCTTGGTGCCTGCAGCTTCAAGGCAGCCTGCTCCAGAATCACCAACCGTAGGGCTTACGGGCTCCTTGTTGCGGGGCTGGGAGCTGCCCTTTCCCAATGCTCACGAAAGCCCAGCTCCAGGCTGTGCAGCTGGGAACCCCGCACACCCTGGCACCATGGGCTTCGATGGGGGTGAGGAGGATGAGCATCCTGGGAAAGGCGAAAGCTGGAAGCTCACCTGTCAGGATCATTAAACCAAATGGCATGATTTCCCTCTCCAAACTTCCCTTTCCAAGGGAAATTTTGAAATGTTTATTCTGAAACAGAAAAAGGGCAACCCCCCCAAGTTCCCTAAAGTAGTGTTATTCCAATTGTTTTGAACTCATCTGTGATCTTGGGTGTGATTGTGCACAGAAGCTTACAACAAACCTCAGATTTGGTCCTACTGGGGTGTGATGTTTGGCTTTTGGCACAAGTACAAAATTTAATAAAAAGTAAATAAAATACTGAATATCAGGGCTAGGCTTAATTAGAGATTTAGTGTATCCAGGAACTCACATACTTGTCCTTCTGAGTGCCCCTTCCCCAAAGACCGCTCAGCAGTGGTGGGGTAACAAGCCACCCAAGTTTTCTGGCTGGGCAGGTGAAAAAAAATGACTCTTAGAAGTTCAGTAGCTGAACTAATTACCCGAAAATGATTGCCTGGGGTTGGACCATTTATTATCTCATCAGCATTCAGTGCCACTTCCATAGGATGAAGGAGACGGAAGAAGAAGAAAAAAAGCCCAGAAACATGAGAAGGAGAGCACATAAAAGGACAGCAGTTAGAAGGAAAAAAATGCTTCTTAACTCTACTCTGTACTTTTTCTCTCTAATAGATCCCCCTTCCTATCCACCCTAAGTAGAGCAACTGGCATGTAATGAGTTCTGCAGGGATGGAGCATCGGCAGCATGGTCAGAGATTTCTCACTTTGTGTTTGACTAGTTCCCCAGATTCCCCAAGCTTTTGGGAGCAGAGGGAGGGACAAGTGGAGGCAATATATTTTTATATATATATATGTATATACATTATACATACATACATGTATATACACACAATTCAGCTCATCATTACTTCTCAGGATTTCACTCTATCTGTTGGCTGGAAGAACAGTTCGGGTTGACATGAAGTTTCCATTGAGACTCTAAGGAAGAAACGCTTTGAGCACCGGTTGTGCTAACACAGAGATCTGCTTCCTGGAACTGAAGATGCCTCCTGGAACCACACCTGGAACATTTGGAAACTTGGATTTGCCTGGGGGTAGTCGCAGCTGAAACCTCAGCTCTGCTAACATAGGAGGTATTAAATATCTTCCCTCCTTGCACTGGATCTTTTATCTTGGAGATGGTCTTCCACTGACATAGATAGGATGCTGACTAACTGGAGACTGATGGGAAAGGGCCTCCAGCCATCAGTGTACTTGATTTCACTGCAAGACAGTGTGCTAACTCTCCTTGCAGCTGCTGTGGGTGTGCTTGCCTGCCCAGTAGCACTTTCCTCAGCTCTCTTGCAGGCTGTGGTGTTCCAGGAACTTCTGCCCTTTCCTTTTGGTGAGGTTTTCTTTCTCTACGTGCAGCAAGCCAAGGAAGTGATGGCTTGCAGAGAAGGTGCTAGCAAACCTGGCTCTTGCTCCCAGTGCATTTTTACAAAATGAGAACATCCTTCCAGTAATCCATGTTTGCATTAGATGGAAATGTTTTGGCTTCCCTCCTGTCCTTGAAAGCCCAGTGGTGTAATAGGAATTTGGGAAATGCAGGCTCTCAAAAGTAATGTAAAGAACAGATCTACCTATTCAAACGCAAATCACTAAAGAAGAGAACAAGGGAATTATTTTCTTCACAAAAAAAAAAAAAGACAAAATAATTAATTCTTTTTAACTTAGGGCCACGTCCCACATTTTTTAGATGATTTGTCTGTCAAAAGTTCTGAGTTGCGCTGTCTCCAGATTTTCTTGTGCTGCTGGGACACTCACTTGAAGAGAGACTGAAGCAATTTTTTGTCAAAAGGTTAGTGTCACACATGGGGTTGTCACTCCAGATCTTGTGGGAGGAACAAATCTCCTGCCTTTACGATTGCAAAAGTTGACAATAACATCTGAAGATAAGCCAAAAACCCATGCAAGGAAATCAAATGCACGCTGTGAGCAGTGCATGTTTCTGCTGTCTTTTGGGCTGCACTGGACCAGCCCAGCCCTGTCTCACACACTTTGCACCTGCAGCTGCTAACGGGGAATCTTCGTTTACTCTAAGGACACTCCGGTGTGCTCTGTGAAGACCCCAGCAACTGCAGGGTGTCCCCCATGTAGACAACTGAAAAGAAGCAAATGGCTGCAGACCTGTTGCAAGTCAAGGTCATGCAACTGTTTTTCAAACCAGCACCCCACCCTGCTTGTGTTTGTCTTGTACATATAAATTGCAGGCAAAATGAAAACTGCACCTTTTCTACCCAACAAGTCTAAAATAAGATAGGAAATGCCTTCTTGTACTGCTCCAGTAAAAAAAAAAAATACAGATTGCAAAATTTGGAGGACAGAACGAAGAGTTTGTGTGGAGAGACTTAATTTTTCACTATTCCTTTAATGTCTGTAAAGCATTCAGAAACTGTTGTGCTGAGCACGGCAAGAATGCTGGTATCAAAAGAAGCAAAGCTCTCGCTTACTGCTGCTATGAGCCATATCCACTGTGTAAAGACGGGCTGTTAATCTTGGACACAAGCACAGTTACACCCATCTTCGCATTGGAGCTGCCTTTTGTCTTTGCTGGAGATGTATCAACGTGTGCTTGGTTGGGCATCCAGTCTTGCAGCTCCAGGAGTCTGTTGCCTTTGTTTTTTTTACTGATGTTGAGACAGACACAATCCTTTAATCAGGACATCCTCAGAGCTAAAGGAAGTTCAGAAGGGCAGCTCAGGTATTTGACACTAAAGGCTAAGGCAAATTTATATGGGCTTCTTCTAAGGGACTGGATACTCAGCTTCTGTGGCTACTTCATCTATCTTCTATATGCAACTATTTTGCCTCATTTTTATAGTAATGAAAGAGATGGAGGTTGAATATTTGGCTTATTCTTAGGTATTTTTTCTTGTTTTGGCCCCTACCTCCTGTGTTTTTCTTACCCCTTCTTCCAATTTCTACAATTACTTTTTTTTCCTCAGATGATCAGCAGCTGTTCCCCTGCAATACCTTCGCCCTCACAATCACAGGCATGCACACCCAGGTGATTTGAAGCACAACATCTCTGCAGTTATGGAGTATATTCCTCTGCTGTGTGGATAACTGGCGCATGTCATTTGTGTATATGAAAAAGGCTACTTCTCTCTGAGGCAGCAAACCCTTTTAAAATAAAAATTTTAGGAAGGAAGATACTGGAATGTGCTTTGGGGTGTACATGCATATTTTTTTTTTGTTGAGCATGAAAGGCTCGTTCGTTTTTACTGTTGGAGCTGCTGGTTTTGACAAGCAGCTGGTACCATTGCCTAGAGAGGGAGGGGTGGGTGCTCAGTGCCTCTTAAGAACCGATCATATTGCAGTAGTGTAGAGAGCAGTAAGCGAATAGCAGAGGTCCCTGCGGCCAAGAAGAAAAACTTTTCCTTAAATCGCAGCGAATCCCTCTTCCCTCCCCGCAGCGATCCGCCTCCTCCCGGGCTCCTGCCCAG
>NW_010524724.1:0-207 GCF_000687285.1 Phaethon lepturus | reverse complement strand
GTCTAAATGTCAGCTCTTTACAGCGCATCAGGAGTAAGGAAGATTCGCATCTGTTACGGTTATCTTTGCGATGCCACTAGGTTTGAGTGGGCTGGTGCTATTCCTTCAGTGCGGAGCTCCGGATGGGTGGTGGGTTTTTTGCTTTAATCTTAAAAGTCGTAAGAAGAAAGGGTGGATTTGGGGATTGTGACAGCAGAGCCCGGCTGC
>NW_010524723.1:15156-22784 GCF_000687285.1 Phaethon lepturus | reverse complement strand
TCTTGCCCGGCATGGCCCCTCCCATTGTACCTATGATCCATCCTCAGGTTGCTATTGCTGCTTCACCTGCTACGTTGGCTGGAGCAACAGCAGTCTCTGAGTGGACGGAGTACAAAACAGCAGATGGAAAGACTTACTATTATAACAATAGAACTTTGGAGTCAACATGGGAAAAACCTCAAGAACTGAAAGAAAAAGGTGGTTTGTTTTGGTTTTGTGTTTGTTTTTTTTTTTTAATACAGCTGTATACTAAGTAAAATTACTTAGACCATTAATAGTTGTGTTTGAAAATGTGAAAGAGAATATTTCTAATCTCCCTTAAGAATATTTTTAAATCCTGATATAAGTATCCATTTGAGTTGGTCTTGAGTCTGAAAGTTATATTTTCTTTGTTTCCCACTGTGTTGTAAAAGTATTTGGTTCTAGAGTTGCTTCCAAATCCTGTGACACTTGGGTAAATGTGTGCTTCCACTCCAGTAGAAAGTAAGTACTTTACGTACTCACGTGTTTGAGAAGATCCCAATTGCAGAAAGATAGAAAGTGAGGGGAAAATACAGTTACTCTAAAGACTGTAAAGCAAAGAAGAATGGAGATCGTTGGAATGCTAAATTTCACATCTTCAAAAACTAAGTATATAAACAGATTTGGAATATGAGGAAAAAATAACTTACACCCCCTGTATGTGTCCCTAAGTCATATTCTGGTCATACTCCACGACTTATTTATTTGAATCCACATTATATCCATGGATGGTGTTATATTGGGGGGAAATTGTTCTTGTATCATAAATAAGGAAGAAGGGGCAAAAATCTTGTGGCTTTTATTCAGTTTATAAAGTCTTTTAGGAAAAAAAAAATCCAGTTGGACCCAAATAGTTCTTTCTTTTATTGTCTGCTGAATTTTTCAGTTACAAAAAATCTTCGTTTAGACAAATTCAGAACGCTTACGCATTAGCTACTTTAATACTCATCTTTCTAATAATCCAGGTTTAAATAATAAGTCGTCTTTTTACTGATGTGAAAACATCTAAGACAGCAAATATAATCTTTACTCAGCAAAATTGGTACATTTTGTAATTTTTTTTTAAACGGGTGCAGAGCAATCCTCAGATGATTTTCCATGATTTTTCTCTGATTTTATGGTTGGGTTTTTTTTGTCAACAGCATTTCAAATCTGAAAATGGTCTTCTGTCTTGCACGGTTTGGTTGCAACTGTTGATAGATATTTTTATTAGTGTTCCAGCTATTTCTGTTGATACACTTTAGTTAGCTTTTTAATATAGTAGGCTGCCTTACAATATTTTGTTTTCCAGTCCCAAGTAGATCTTGGTATAGGAGACAATCACGTCTTTAAGCAGACACTGTAAAGCCCAAGAAGGACAAAAAGTGGTGAAAATACATTAAAAATAAGTTTTGTTTTGCTGTTGTACTTGGCAAATCATACTGATAAAAATAAATTTATTGTAGTTCTATAACAGTTTCTTAAAAAAACTAAGGAAAATGCTATCTTTATTTAGAAAAAATGGAAGAGAAGATTAAAGAGCCAATTAAAGAATCTACAGAGGAGCCTTTACCAATGGAGACAGAAGAAGAAGAACCAAAAGAAGAACCTATAAAAGAACTTATAAAGGAGGTAAAAGACCTTGCAACCAAATAGTCAGTATCGCCATTTTGAATCATACATCCTACAGGTGTGGATGCATCTGTAGACCAGGCATATTGACAGGAGACATGGTTAGTAATTTGAGTTCTTAAATTCCTGGGGTGATTTTGAAAGCCTTCCTTTTTGGACTCATAGCTCTTTTTCTTTTTTTTTCCTTTTTTTAATTAATTTTTTTACATAAGAAAAAATTGGCATTTAAAAGGAAAATACAGAGTATGTGAGTTAAGAAACTAGTAAGAACATGGAAAAAAAGCGGATTATATAGACATGATGTTCTCTTGCTGATTTTAAGGTGTTCAGAAAAATGAAACTTGTCCTGAATGTTTGAGGTTTTTAATAGCTTTTCTCTATTTCTTTCCTTCTTTATTTTGAACAGTTTTGAAGCAAAGCTTACACATTCTCCATGTGCTGTAACTGATAAGTTTAGTCTGTTAGGAATGTGTTAGGAAGAGTAGAAAATGTCTGTAGTGTTTACATTGCAGTAAACAAAATCAACTTTTTTTGTTGTTAGGGATTTTGTCATGCTGAGAAAGCGTAGTTCTTGAAGATGCTAAGGTGTTTAAATAAAAATTAAAGCTTTTGTACTGATTTCTGTGAACTTCAATGTAGCTTAGTAGTCAAAAGCACAGAATTCAGTGGCTGTTTTTTATTACCACTCTACCCTGTTTACTTTTGAGGTAGTTGCTAGTTTCCTTATTTCTGCTACAAAGGTTATTGCAGATTTTTGACTGTTTCATACTCCAGGTCTCATTTTCAAGTAAATCAATTTTAAGAATAAAAGTTTCTTTGTAAGAAACTACACCCTTGCCCCTGTATTCAGGCCTTGATTCAAGGATTCATGCAGATCTAGGAAGGCATATATATAAGGTTTCATTGAAGTCAAAAGTTAAGTAAACATTCAGAGGTTTTTCTGAAGCGAGATTTTTTTTTTTTTTAATGTTGAAACTCCATTGCTTCTGTTGTAAGCATGGATGAAGTGCAATTGTGAGCTGTTTGTGAGCATTGTTTCAAAATACATTTCCTTGTTTAAAACAAGTTAGTTACTTTGTAATAAATAATTAGCTAACTGTCATTGCCTGAATCCTGTACCCTGTTTTTCCCTTGAGGAGCCAAAAGAGGAAGAAATGACTGAAGAAGAAAAAGCAGCTCAGAAGGCCAAGCCAGTTGCAACCACTCCTATTCCAGGAACTCCATGGTAGGTAACGGTTTTCCCCCTGGCCTGCTACTGTGGGGCTGAAGCATCATTTCCTGTAGCCACCGGGAAGGTTGCTGGGTAGTCAGAACAAGTGATAGTGTGTGAAGATCCTGTTCTTGGTATGCTTCTGACTCAAATAACACTGGATTCCTCCAGCCAACGCTGTTCGCACTGTGCCTGTACTCAGGGTGTTCAGTGGTGTGTGTATAGCCTTTCTGCCACGTGCTGACTGCAGTCCTGTGAGGTACGTTAACTGCGTACCTTTCATATCCCAGATCCCTTCGTCTGCCACCGATTCCTCCTGATCTGCTGTGGAATGATGGCAAAAAAAATATCTTGGACTTCTTTTGCTTTTATGCCTTGGGGAACAAATAGGTGTGGCTGCTGGCCAAAAGAATCCTTTTTTTTTTTTTCTGCATGTTTTTTTTTTTTTTTTAACTTGGCATAGATGCTCATCAGGTGCCGGTGTGTATAATGTCATGATAAGGTTAGTCTTGCTGTAATGTACGTAAATCATCTTTGTGTGTTTGACCAAGGTAAAAATCTTACTGATGGGAAAGGGATATTATTTTAACTTTTCGCAATTTAGCCATCAATGCTTTTTTAATTATGTTGGATATTTAAAACAGTCTCCCTTCAAATTATCTCTGTGGTTCTTTCATCCAGTCATTTACAAAATTCTGGCAAGATTATTAGGTTGCTTTTTCTCATATTTTGCGGGGCATTGAAGAGATGGGGTATGTTTTATCCAAAAATCTGATTCAGCTGTCTAAAATGTTTTTTTTAGAGAAGAACTGAGTATACTGCAGCTCCTGCTAAAAAGCATTTTTAAAACTGCGTTTCAAATCAGGTAGCAGAGAAAAGCGATAATTCAGTATCCCATCTGGACAGTAGGAATGTCTGGTAGTTCAGCAGTAAGTTTTAACCTGGATCTGTCTTGTGACCATTATGCTTGCTTCAGTCTTTGAATATGGTAACAGGTATACAGCATGAACGAAGACAAAGATAATACAAGACTTCCTGTCTGACACTTAAATTTCTAGGTGTGTGGTGTGGACTGGTGATGAGCGTGTTTTCTTCTATAACCCTACCACTCGTCTTTCTATGTGGGACCGACCAGATGACCTAATTGGAAGAGCTGATGTGGACAAAATTATTCAAGAACCTCCTCATAAAAAAGGAATGGAAGAAGGAAAAAAACTTCGTAAGAGCAACCTTATTGCCTTCTTAAGGAGTCTCAGTATAATTTATCGCTTATTTTGTGTTGATTTCCGGAGCTAGTAACATTTAAATAAATGAGAGAAATGCAAGAACATACCGAAAAAATGTGTCTAGCTTTGGAATTTAAGGAGGCTGGTGGGAATGCAGATTTATAGACTCCTTTGGAAAAGAAAAAAACCAGACTGATCAAGAAAGTAGATACTAACAAAGTTAATTTTCTTTTCTAAATGCCAACAGGCTGAAACCCCCCCCCCCCAGTTTTTACTGACTAAAAAAAGGGACTGTGTTTGTTTTATGAGCAAGAGGAATTTGGGGGCCAGAAAAAGATTAATCATAATGTACAAATGGGCTCTCACAGAAGAGGATTTAACTTAGAGAACATCAACTGGAATACAGTTTTGGAAACAGCTGCCAAGAGCAGAGAACATTCAAGAGGCTGCTGAGATGAGACTTCTTTCTAGCATGAGTTCTAGTAAATGATCCTGGGATGGCATGTGGGCTTGGTAGTTGGAGGAGATCAAAGTGCAAGTAGGTAATCAGGAGATCCAAATGTGCTTCATTAGACTGTTTAGCCTGAGGGTGGTTCCCCCTACCCCCCCATCCCCCCAGAATTAAGAGATCAGTGTTGTCATTTTAAATCCAAAGTTGGACGCAAGTCCATTAGTCCTGCCAACAAATTCCGATAGTGTTATTCTCAAAGTGACTGAAAACCATGTCTTCCTTTCTCAGAATACATAATTGCTTCACACTTTGTCCTCTGTTTTTGCACAAGCTTCATTTGTAAATTACAAACTTTTTTCATAAATATAAAATCTAAAGTAGTATTGAAATCTGTTACAGTTAGAGAAGAGCATGAATCTACAGAAGAAGCAAATGAAGATGAGCCTATTAAAATTAAAAAGCGCAAGTAAGTTTGCTTTTTCAATACTAAGTGGTCTGTGTAGGTTAAATAACTGAAGTTTTTCATTTGAGCAGTGTCTATACTGTTTTATTCTGCAGAGTGGAACAGAAACTAATAGGATTGGTGAACACAGTCAACTTTCTGCTATTTTACTTTAGAAGCTCAAGTACTTGATATTTCTCTGAGCTTAAATTCATGTATAGAGGAAATAGTATCTCCTTTGGAAATTATTTGAAATAGAAATAAATGGTGTAAGTTGGTGAATCCAAGGAATGTTTTGAGTGCAGTTTATCATAAATAGTTTACTTCTGTTACTTGTTTACCCAGCTTGTTAATTCCTGTGCACAAGATTTTGTTGCCAAAAAATCTAGCCATCTAGATTTTCGTAGTGATTATTCTGTTTTCATTCTGTTATAAAGGTTTGAGGGTTTTATTTAAGTCTTCTGATCTGTTTCGCCTATTGTAAGTGATGTATGTCACTTCACTCTGAGTTACTTATATGCACTGTTTTAAAAGTAGTTCTACCATTTTATTTGTTATTGTGTACTCTTAGCGATGATCATAATGTTGTTAGCAACTAGGGCGAAGTGCTCCGAGTAAACATAAGTCAACAAACAGCACACTCTTTTCCAGAAATGGTTTGATGATTGGTTGTATCGCATTACAGCCTTTTTCTGTTGTAATGTTTGTAAGGTATTCTCAATTCGAACTAAATCCCTTGGCCATAGTCTTTTCACAGGGCCGCATGGTCTTGAGCAGGAGAGAAGAAAGCAAGGGCAGTTAATGTAGAATCTGTTGCACATCTGGCGAGACCATTGAATACAACCAGAGTGTGCTAATTTCCTGGAGTCAGTTGTTGGCACTGAACTTACTGAGAATACCTTGGTTCTTGAGCTCTTTCAGTGTGAGAGCATTCATATTCAAGTCTCAAAGAGAGACTTTCACAATTTGTAAGCCTACGCTTCTGAAGTAATCTGTTACATCCATTCTGTCCTGGTATAGTGCAATTTCTGACCTACAGGCCTGACATAGTACTTCTCAAGTTACACTGTATGTTTAATTTTTTCCAGGAAAGATGATAACAAAGATATTGATTCAGAGAAGGAGGCTGCTATGGAAGCTGAAATTAAAGCTGCTCGAGAGAGAGCCATTGTCCCTCTGGAGGCTCGCATGAAACAATTCAAAGACATGCTTCTAGAAAGAGGGGTCAGAGAAATCTCTGTGTGTGTGTGTGTGTGTGTGTGTGTGTATGTGAGAAGGGGAGAGAGGGAGGGGGAGGTTCAGGCAGAGATCTCAATTCTTAGTGAATTCAGGACGCGTCGTGCTTTATATGAGGAAAACAATCTCATCCTTCCTCTGATTAATGAATGCGCTTGGTGCAAGACTCCATGTTTCAAAGAATGTTACAGTTGTAGCAAAATTTTTATTTCAAAGTAAGTGAAATTAAACAATATCAAGACAGATTTTTTTTAACTTTTTTCCCAAGTTAAGTAATTACCTAATTGAAAGCTGCCTTTGAAAATGAATACGACACACAAACTGGAGACATCCTTAAGATTTCTGGAAATGTTCCTACATGAGAAAAGCAGTAATTTCCACTGTAGTCTGTACACTCTTAGCCTTGAATGGGACTTTTTGCTTTTAGTTAACTAAATTTGAAATCTGCTTGATACCTATCAGTTTTGATAGATAAATTAGGCTATTAGAATATAAATTTATACAGTAACTTTAAAAAATGGAAGTGGTTCCAGCTATCTGTGCAGCTTTCATTTAGTTTCAATAGCTGGATTTTATGGGATTGTTTTAATAAAGCTTATTTAAGATGAGCTCGAATGTGTTTAAATCCATTTTTTTTTTTTTAGCAGAACTGTTTACACTCATAACATTTAGAAAAGGTATAGAGTAGGCATGGAATATGAGAACATAGAATCTCAAGGCTTTCTTCTGATGTACTTTATTTTTTTTCAAATGTCACACAATAGTAGTAGTAATTAAGTGTGTGTTGTTATTTAGGGGTTTTCAGAGCCAATTAGTGTTGGAACTTGCTGTGGCAGCCTCCATCATCTATTAGTGATGAAAACTTCAGGATGAGTTTGTTTCCCTATTTTCATCAGTTATCCTATAGTTTTCAAGCAAAACTGTGCAACTTCTGTATATTTGAGGAAACTTAACCATTAGTTAAAATTTGACTTTTTGTAATTAAAGGTCTCTGCTTTTTCAACATGGGAGAAAGAGCTACACAAGATAGTTTTTGATCCTCGTTACTTACTTCTCAACCCAAAAGAAAGAAAACAGGTAAAAGTTAAGTCAAATTCACTCCCCATCCAGACACAGCCACTACAGGCTTTATCTAAGTTCTCAGTTTGCTTTTTTTGTTCCTGCTAACCTTCTAGACTATCAGTGTTGCAAGGGATTTTTGTTATGATTAGGGTTTGTCTGGAAACAGAAGCAGCCAGCAAGAACAGAAGTGAGTTGATAGTTTTTATTTTTCCTGTGGTTGGAAGATCTAATATTTTAACGCAGTGAAAGTTATATGCATACAGAGAGCTTCCAAAACCTGAAAGAAATGGTGAGAATCATCAGTATCTGTTCAAAATATTGGTGTAATGAATTACCTATTTATTAAAAAAAAAAAAAAAAGGGGGGGGG
>NW_010524723.1:12644-15095 GCF_000687285.1 Phaethon lepturus | reverse complement strand
GTAGGGAAATAGAAAACTTCAAGAATACAGGAAATGTCTGCTGTCTTAAACATATGACCCAGAAAAATGTTAACATAACGTGAATGGTTAAGAAACTTCTTCACAGGTTTCGCAGTATGTGTTTAGATACAGTACACTACATGTTCAGCAGATTGGCGTAATTTGCATATTCAGATGCAACCCTTTCTACCTCATCTATGTTGGATCTGTGGTGAGAGGAAAGGAAATAGGAGAAAAGGAAAGAATGGGGGTTTTCTTCCCTCTTGCCTAGAGGTTCTCTGGCTTCAGGTTTGTATATTTTATGTTGGTGACTGGTGTTTCTGTAGGTGTTCGATCAGTATGTGAAAACCCGAGCAGAAGAAGAGCGTAAGGAGAAGAAAAACAAAATAATGCAGGCCAAGGAGGATTTCAAGAAAATGATGGAAGAAGCAAAGATTAATCCAAGGTAGGAGCTTCTTTCTTGCTTGTATGCATAAGCTCTATTAGAATGAAGTATGTTGGGTGGCATTAGGTAGATAAACCTCTTTCAAAATGGGCAAAGAGAAGAAAAATCATCAGATATTGTTGAAATCTTCTTTTGCCTGCTTGTATACACCTAACCCATGAAAAAGTAGAACTTGTGATTTATAATAATTTACATATTTTTAGTCATTTTGAAGAAATCCCCAGCATGTTCTTTGGATTGTGCGAAAGGCCTCATGATCCACCACAAGTTTTCTTTAATAATCTTGTTTCTTTTTAAGAATATTGATAGTCTTTGAGAAGTGCTAGGGAGGTTTCTTCAGTTTGGAGGGGCTGAAGGGATGTTTTTCTGGTTACGAAGTATGTTAATAATATGATAGAATGTTCTGATTGCTTTAATATAGAAATAATTACGTACCCCTCGCATTCAGACCTACTTGCAGTGATAATAGTGAGGTGATGACAGTGAATGTACTAACATTCAAGATTTTATTGCTAGAATTGTTTGTTTCACAGCTTTCTTACATAGAGTTCATGAAATATGTGCTTATGTCACCAGATGAACTCTAAAGCATTCTCTTTCAGCATCTCTTGGCTTATCTGGCATTAATTCTTTTACAGTGAAATAACAACTCATTTGTTTCACTTCAGCTTAATTTTTTTCAGTGTCCCGTTTTGGAAATCTGGTGGAAGCCAGTGTTATGTTAACTTTTAAATTACTTCAAATCTGATTAATAACTTATTTAAAACACATATCTGCTCATTTAATAAGGGTAGCAATTTCAACAGTAGTAGGCTGGGAAGAATGGAGGCATAGAAATGTTTTAAGAAAAAGTTTATCAGTAGTAAATTTAATACATAATTCAGAAACTAACATGGACTATTATGTTAGCTTTGGTATCCTCAGCTTCCAAGATATCTCCGATGTGTCATATTGGGACTGACTCTTGCCTGATTATGGGTTGGGGTGGGAAAGAGAGTTCCAACTGAAATACTGTCTTGTTTAATCTTATCCTTTGTCTTCTGGTTTCAGTGTTTGTCTAAAGATATTGCTGTACTTCTGTGAGTGCCAGACTGGTTTTTTATCATCTGTCTCAGTCCAATATACTCAAGAGTTTGTGTTCCACTTCACTTAAACAGCTCTTGTTCTTCAGTATAGCTGTACATTCACTTTCTAATCTTTTTGAATAAGCTACCAAATTCTCTTCTTGTTTCAATTTACCCTACAGCAACAGTAGGCTGGATTTTCCAAGTCTAATTATTTCCATGCTGTGATGAAAACATTCGTATGATTATAAGTGTCTCACGTATTCTTGGGGCCAGATTTGCATCAGAGCTTGGAAAAAGCACAGTAGTGGGTTTTTTTGAGGTAAGTGGCAGTACTATATCTACTGCACAGATTGGAATCTGGCCCTGGAGGTGAGAGAACGGTCAGGGAAATGCTATGGGGATAATGGGCTGAAAGCCCAGTATTACTGCATCTGCCCATAGTGTTTAAAATATTTTCAACTCCGTGTGTTTTAAGATTAGGCTATGCAATGTTCACTGTAGGACGAAAAATTGATTCAGCCAGTGTTCTATTGTGACTAATACCAAAAGGTGATTTTCTTGGTGAACTCTTAGCATGGTTTGGCTGCAAGTGAATGAACATAAAATTTTCAGTTTCACAGCTGTGAAATACCTGGACAGACTGGTAGCTGAACTGCTAACCCACAAAAAAGAAGATTATTGTAGACAACTGAGTTTTCTCATTTCTTCTTCTTGGTTGCATTGTAATATCTCTTCCTACACCTGCGCTTTCTGCAGGTAGCTGTATTCAAACAAACCAACCAGCCCCTGTAAGTCTCTAACAATACCGCTCATGTGTGTGCCTAAACCCGACTCCTTTCTATATAGTTAATTGATCAAGCATCTCTGTAGTGAGACCATAGGATGTTGCCTTTTCTTTTTTTTTTAAATTATGCTCTGGCATGTATTCTAGCAGAAGAA